>NC_084732.1:86160555-86460555 GCF_033978785.1 Entelurus aequoreus
ACTCATCATTAGCTAATTATATGTATGATTTTACCATGTTGATGCCCATTGAGCAAAATTTTGAAGGTCTTTTTGCACATGTTGCAGAACGCCTTACTGGGTTTACAATCAACAGGCTTTAACCAAGTTTTGAAAAGTTAGCCAGCCAACCACTTGCTAAAATTCTGCAGTTTCCCATTTTCCCAACATGAATTAATTTTCTCACTTTGGCCACAGCATGAGCACATTCACACAGTATGTAGCATTCCAAGCATCTGGTGTTCTGACTTTGTGCACTGGCCATAGTTAATAGCCAATTAAAAGGTTCTGCATGTCAACCATCACACTGTACGTTCAATCAAAGTGATTAAAGAAGAACTGCACCTAAAGGGGAACTGCAGTTTTTTGGGAATTTCGTTCACAATCATTATGAGAGACAAGAAGACAAACATTTTTTTTCTCTCCGCTTTTTAACATAAAAAAATCGGCTTGTTCTCTGTGGTTAGCGATGCAGCTAATGGGAGCAATCAATTCTACCTCTAAATCACTTTAAAATGCATTCAAAAACTGTCAACAATACTTAATTTACGTTTTGTAACCTGTAATAACCAAGCTGTAGTGACATTGTTATTGTAAAAGCGAACACTGAGTAACTATTTTTCTATCGTAGTAACATATCGGCTTTTTTCGCTATTAGCAGTAAAAGCTTACTAGGGCAAGAGATAAGCTAGCTTCTACAACAACACGAAACGCGTTTGAGTTTGTAATGCACAACACTAATTTGTACTGACTGAAAAATACGAACAATCATATTACAGTATCTGTAAAGTTTTAGCCCACATTTTATATGTTTTTGTACACAGCTGAGCTAACGAGACAGTGTATGTACTGTAGTTGTACTAACATGCTGCATGTTTCATGATCCATAGTAAAGTGACTCACTCCATGGACAGCTGTTAGTCTGATCAAGCTGGCTATAGACATTTCTTTTTGATTTTGGGTAAGCGATCCATGTACACGTTTGTATGTCGAAATAGCTTGGCTTCAAGTTCCATATTTTTAGCGTCAAAATCGCTTTCACCTCACCCCCTGCTCCAACGTCTCACTCTTCCTTTTTGCTTGCTTCCATAAGCAGCAGTATATTTTTTCAAAAGTATAAGGTTGTCAATCCTCATTTGTCCAAAAATAGTCGTCTTCGTTGTCTGATACCAAGTCTGCCACGATTAGAAAACACACTCGTGTTTGATTTCAGAAGTAGGAACACATGTTGCCAGTAGTCAGACATGCGTTACTATGGAATCAGAAATCAATGCGTGGAAAAAATCAGTACCGGAAATGATAGAAATGATCAAAATACGGTAAATATTGAACATACTACATATTGTTATGCACGTGTCTGTTACTAAATTATATGTAGACTTGCACTGTGTATACAAAACGTTGCTGGAGGGTTTTGAAGTTGTTCTAGAGGGCTTTGAAGGCTACAACGCTGACTCCCTTTAGCCGCATCTTTCAAGCGTATTTTATCATCTTTAAAATCGTTTAAAAAAAAAGACGTGTGGTCTTGTCTCTCATGATTGTGAACGATAGGCAACATTCCAAAAAAAGTGCAGTTTCCTTTAAGCCCTCTAAATAAACATCCAATTATAAATTAGTTGATCAATAAAATATACCCAGAAGTCATTTTTTTAATTGTATCCGTTTAAAACGTGCTGTAAAAATGCATATCCTCTAAAAGCATTACTTGTAATCGCCACAAACTGGAAGATACATTTTTTTCACCAGGATACATTTTTGGAAAAATAGTTAAAAGGTTTTATGGAATAATAAATGAACATCATACTAGAAATGCAAATAATGCATGTGTTTAGAAATGAATCCGTGATTTAAACATTTTAGTAAAAGACATGCCATGAAACTATATTTAGAAAAATACCAATAAGCCCCTTAAATGTATTAAAAATAAACTGAGTCAATTAAACATTGTGAGTAGATTGTATTTTACACTTAAAGTTGTTTCAAATGGTACAGTAGATAGCAAGTTATATATAAAGTGTCAGACAGCTGAAGGAACTCTAATTAATTTCTGTGGGAATGTCAGAAAATAAGAGTTGTGGTCTGTTGTAAGAATTGCCTTGGCGAGATCCGTGCGTCACAAGAGCTGCTAATGTTAGCCAAGTTAGTTAGCTCATGTGTGTTGAACGTGGGACTGAAATAAAGGAGTCACGCCAGAAACAAGCTGACCTTCCTCATGAACATAACATTGTGTCAGAGTTAAGGACTACACGCCTATAGTGACCAAAGAATGGCAAGATGTTTGATTTTGCCGTCCAGTGGAGTGGCCGCTCTGGTGGCAGCGCTTTTAACGCGTTCAGACTTTACCAGTTTGAAAGCCAGGGGCGAAGAAAATAAACACAGACAGACGTTGCAATTTATCGATGACCGTAAAGTTATTACGTTTGTTTTTATTTATCTTTTGATTGATTGACGTATTGACTATCGGCTCAGTCTTACAATTGTATTATTTTGTAAAATATTTTATGCTTTTTAATGCCATTTGGGGCCTTAATATTCGCAAAATCTTTTTAATGACTTTTAATGCTTTTTACTACCCTGCAGAAACCTTGGCTAGTAAGAATACCTTATTACATAAATCTGGATTTCTTATGTAAATCCAGACAGTTCGGGCAATGGGTGGGGGCAACAAGGATCTGACAAAATCAAGTCAAGTTATAAATATACAGTACTTACTACAGGCTAGCATAGAATTAACAAGTAAGTAGACACTCTTGAAATTCATCCTCTTGGACCATAACTTCAAAACATCTTTAACAGGTCCCCTGAGGCTCTCACTCAATAACTACTGATAGAATCCATATGCAAACATTGGTGAGTTAGTGAGAGTTGAGTTCTTAGCTTACATTCAGATCAGTAGACGTAACCAAGCAGCGGCTGGATGGGCGTGGCTTTATTGTGGCGATCTTTGTATTGATTGGCGATGTCTTCTGGGCATGTGTCATTTCTTCAACTTTGTCTGCGAAACACAAAGCAATTGACAATTCATAAACAAATAAGACTTAATCGTGATTTTGTTGATTAGCAAAGCCTGATTAAGGTTCTCATGGGCCAAACGCAAGCTAATCATTCACATGACCCTTTCTTCCACGCTCAGTTGCGGATGAAACTGCAACAGAAAACACTGAAACACATTACGAGGGTGAGGGGCAAAAAAGTCTAAGATGGAATGTTTGGGTGTTGGAAGCCGTGCAAGCTTTTTCCAAACAGCTGACTCAGTAGCATCATCCAACTCTTTGGGTCGTTCCCTTAGTCAATCTCAAACCACCAATGTGTTGTCAAGTACGCCGTTAGCTTTTATTTTTTTCTCTCTCTTTTTGGGAGTCTCCAACGTGAGAAATATTTCAATGGCATACTTTGTTGGACTAAACTTCCCTCTGGTATGTGATGATGCTATTACAAAGAGTCCCCCTAAATTTTGCTCAAAGAAGCTACATGCTGTCCCTGATCTAGCCTCTCTTTGTATCTCCTCCTTGACTCTTCTTCTTGTATGGAGAACATTTTCATGCATTACGGGGTGTGATTACTTAGAGTGACTCGGAAAACAATCCTCTTCTTTTGCGCATCTACACACAGAGGAAAAGAGTGGGGGGAGGGGAGATAAGGAGGAAAGGAAAGGAACATCAATGGCCGTGACACCTTTACTGCAGTAAGCGCTGTGACACACACACACACACACACACACACACACACACACACACACACACACACACACACACACACACACACACACACACACACACACACACACACACACACACACACACACACACACACACACACACACACACACACATTCGAAGACACAACTTTTCTTTGTGTCTCAGCTTTCTCTCAATTGGATTACATCTACGAAATACCACAAATCAGGCAACAATGTTGGCCTGCAAACCTATCTTTGAAGCAGTCCCTGAAGTAAACATTTTCCTTCTTCTCACAAACATAAATTAAAACGTGTACAATAAACATTGTTACCCATATATGTATTTATTTGTGGCGGCCAAAGAATAAGAAGAAGGAGCATGTGTGCATGTTGTCAAATTAGCAGCTTTGTTGCTATGTTTAGAGAGTATTCAGACAACTTTAGATACTAGGGTTGACATTAAATTTACTCGGTAATCAAATCACAAAGTATATTCGCCATGGGAGTGGGCATCCAGACATGCAGGACACCTCCACAATCTGTGGAAGTGTGCATTATTACCGTCGTGAAAAGTGAGGTGTGGAAGTGTGCAGGAAAACTCCACAACATAGCGGGAATTATAACTAGCAATAGTGTATTGTTTTGTAACGCTTCACCTTGAAGGTAAAATATGTGAATTAGGTCATTCGGTTGGGCAGCACGGTGTAACAGGGGTTAGTGCATGTGCCTCACAATACAAAGGTCATGAGTAGTCCTGGGTCTTTCTGTGTGGAGTTTGTATGTTCTCCCCGTGACTGCGTGGGTTCTCTCCGGGTACTCCGGCTTCCTCCCACCTCCAAAAACATGCACCTGGGGATAGGTTGATTGGTAACACTAAATTGGCCTTAGTGTGTGAATGTGAGTGTGAATGTTGTCTGTCTATCGGCGTTGGCCCTGTGATGATGAGGCAACTTGTCCAGGGTGTATCCCGCCTTCCGCCCAAATGCAGCTGAGATAGGCTCCAGCACCCCCCGCCACCCCAAAAGGGACAAGCGGTAGAAAATGGATGGATCGATGGAGGTCATTCGGTTATGGAGATGGCGATGGCGTCATAGAGCTCTCCTGCCTCCCGCAACCCACAACCATAAAAAGATAGGCTTGTCTTGATACCAATATTTTGATACCTGTACCGGTACAAAAATCAATTTAGATACATTTTGAAATAAAGAGGACCACAAAAAATGGCATTATTGGCTTTAGTTGAACAACAAATCTTATGATACACTAAACATTAGTAAGCAAACAAAGGCTACCTATTTGGCTGCTGACGTATGTGGTAACATATTGTGTCATTGCTATTATTTTCTCAAAATTATGAGGGAAAAGCGGTAAAAATTTGTATTATTAATTTACTTGTTCATTTACTGTTAATATCTGCTTATTTGTTTTAATATATTGAATCTACACTTCTGTTAAAATGTAATAATGGTAAATGGTTTATACTTTGCTTTTCTACCTTCAAGGTACTCAAAGCGCTTTGACACTATTTCCACATTCACACACACACATTCACACACTGATGGCGGGAGCTGCCATTCAAGGCCCTAACCACCACCCATCAGGAGCAAGGGTGAAGTGTCTTGCTCAAGGACCCAACGGACATGACAAGGTTGGTAGAAGGTGGGGATTGAACCAAGAACCCTCAAGTTGCTGGCACGGCCACTCTCCCAATTGTGCTACGCCGTCCCCACAAATAAGAACCTTTTCTTCTGTTGTTTGGATGCTTTATATTAGTTTTGGATGATACCACAGATTTGGGTATCAATTTGATAACAAGTAGTTAGAGGGTCATACATTGGTCATATTTAAAGTCCTCATGTGCCCAGGGACATATTTCCTGAGTGTATAAACATAATACAAATTAAAAACAAGAAAAAAAAGATTTTGTGATAATAAAAAATGTTGATGTAATCATTGTAGTATCGACTACATTCCTGCTCTTGTACTTGGTATCGTTAAAATCAATATCTGTACAGATTCACCCTTTTGTTTACATTCAGGAACACTAGATTGCTGTTAGCGGTTAGCTATTGTATCCTCCAACAGTGTGTAGTGAGGCATGTTTAGCTATTCCTTGTCCTGCAGGGATGATACTTGTAAGAAACTTAATTTAATTTTATCTCTGGAGGCAAGGATTAGGGATTTAGAAGTAGCTAAAACACTGCAGACTGTGGATGGTCGTTTGCTGCTAGTTAGCTAGCGATGTTTTAAAGCACCTCTTGCTCAGCGGCACTTCAATGTTATAGCTTCACCTTCATCGTTAGTTTTTAAGCCAACATGCGTGTTTCTGCTTTTAAGTACACTGTGCATGTGCGTTGTCGAACATGCTCCTCTCTTCATAAAACCAGCAATGTCACAACGTGACAACGGTGCACCGTCATGCCTGTAAAAAAATGTTTTACATAAAAGTACTGCTTTTTTTCAGAGGCAGTATAGTACCGTTTTTAATTCATTAGTACTGCAGTACTTTATTAGTACCGGTATACCGTACAACCCTAGTACACACAAGTCCGAGGTGACGCAGGAGGGTTGAAGAAAGCCCAAAGGAAGAAAATAAATTACAGCATTATTCTTTTAGATAAGACACAATTAACAAACATTTACTTGCAGGGAGAGTCATTTTTGTGCGTGTTCATGACATACAAACACAATTGCACACACATTGCATTGTGACTCTACATGACAATTTGGATGGCTTTTGGCTTAAAATGAAGATTGTGGGTCAACCCGCATTAGGATTCCTGATTTTTTTGTGGGAACTTTTTTGGTACCTTTTCAAAATTCATCTATTGTAAACCACAAGAGCACAAAACAAGAACAAACAATACAGTCTGACGGTGAGTGAATGTGACAATGGTAAAGAAAAACTTGAACACAATTTTTATTTGACATTACTGCAACAACAAATCATGCAGTTGCGAACTAAAAGAAAATCAACAACGCAAGTCATTAAAATCCACAGTGAATCATGCAGTGTTACAGGAGTAACAGTATTTAAAAATGTACTTAAGCAGCTCAATTAAGAAATGATGAAAACTTGTAACATTGTTATAACATAAATATAACTTTATGATGTGAACATGCCTACAGCAACTTACCACCTTTCTTTTTCCTTAGGGTAGCTAAGGGGACAATAAGAAATCCATTAAATAGAATCTAGAATCGCTGTATTTGTAATATTTGCAAATCATTTTGATTGATTGTTTAATATATCATGCACTGCTTCAGAGTGTCACAGTTCATGTTGTAATTCACCTTATCCTCGATGAACCACAGCCCCACAATGCCAAAAACACTAATACAACCATGATGCTACCACAACCATGCTTGACAGTAGGCAAGACACAATTATTTTCCTATTCACTTGTGTTGGCATCTGTTAAGCTAAAGTTAAAGGTTAAGTACCAATGATTGTGACACACACACTAGGTGTGGTGAAGTTTGTCCTCTGCATTTGACCCATCCCCTTGTTCACCCCCTGGGAGTTGAGGGGAGCAGTGGGCAGCAGCGGTGCCGCGCCCCGGAATAATTTTTGGTGATTTAACCCCCAATTCCAACCCTTGATGATGAGTGCCAAGCAGGGAGGTAATGGGTCCCATTTTTATAGTCTTTGGTATGACTCGGACGGGGTTTGAACTCACAACCTACCCATCTCAGGGCGGACACTCTAACCACTAGGCCACTGTTGTGACACTAATGGCTTTAAGTTGATTGATTTTCAGTGGACAGTAACGTTATACAGTGTATCCCCCAATATTCGCGATTCAACACTTGTGGACCATCGCTATGAGCTTTAGTTGGAGATGTAGGCGGCCCCACAACAATGAAAGGGCGGTTGTCGCGCTAGCCTTATGACCAGGCTACACCATGACTCCGATTGAACCCCCTTTTATTATACATTTTTACATATTTCTAATTTTTTTTAATAATTAAAAATTGCTATGATTAAAAAATGCTTTTAACAAGTGTGTGAGGCATATTTTGGGTTTAAACATGGATTTAGCTTATTAGCCTACGATGGCAATTGAAAGAGACGGTGGGGAGGGCTATGGATCTGAAACTAATCTAATAATTACAATATTTAATGCAAATGTTTGTCAAAAACAGGAAGACAATGTCAATGTCAAGGAAACAGGAGGGTTTTTTTGGGGGGGGATTTGGTTGCGAGCAACGTATAAAAATGTATGTCAGTTTTTCAGCATTTGCGTGGAACTAGTGTATTGCAATGCAATCTGCACACGGACTACTTTAAAATACTGTATGTCAACGTTTCATTACTGTACTAGTGTCCTTTGAGAAGATGCACTGTAATTAGTATAGATGTAATGATATTTTAAATGAACTGTTCAAGAAAAACAGCTAAGTCTAAAGCGTCCTTTTTTTATGTTACCAGTCTCTTTTAGATGATAACATGACACATTAACAAAAACAAAAACAAACATACCATCATCTTTGGCAAAGGTAATAAAGTGTGCCACGTTCATCTCGAGTGTTCCAAGCCAAAACAGACTTGGTCAAGGCGTACCGAGTCGAGGAAAGTATATCTGAAGCCAGCGAGGCTAAACATCAACTTGTAAAGTATTTACATTACCAAAGGATAAATGGTGAGTTAACTTTTCTGAGAAACTGCATTTTCCAAAATGATACAAAAGTTGGGAGACACTAAACTGTACATTATAGTTTTAGACTTGCTGCAATGCATGTTTACATTGTCGCTTTAAAGACACTCAACTGTAAGTTTTTTTTTAAATGTTTGCTTGTAACATTGGATGTTCCTGCACTATTCTTTGCACTTAAAAATACATGTTTGTAGTAATAAATATGATTAGAACATTTGAGCATTATGTTTGTGTTTGTGTATGTTAGTGTGTTTATCTTAAATATTCCTGCTGTTTCTTTTTACACACTATAGCATTGTTAAGTCTTTTTTTAGACATATACAACAATAATATCGTACCGTGGCCTTAATACCGTGATAATATCATACCGTGAGTTTTTGGTATTTTATATTATATATTCCTATATAAATTTTATATTTCTAGTAATTAGAGATGCAACGATAAGGACATTTCATATTAGGGTTATTGTAAAGGTTTTAGAGTGTTTTTATTACCGTATTTTTCGGAGTATAAGTCACTCCGGAGTATAAGTCGCACTGGCCGAAAATGCATAATAAAGAAGGAAAAAAACATATATAAGTTGCACTGGAGTATAAGTCGCATTTTTTGGGGAAATGTATTTGATAAAACCCAACACCAAGAATAGACATTTGAAAGGCAATTTAAAATAAATAAAGAATAGTGAACAACAGGCTACAGGCAGTGTACGTTATATGACGCATAAATAACCAACTGAGAACGTGCCTGGTATGTTAACGTAACATATTATGGTAAGAGTCATTCAAATAACTATAACATATAGAACATGCTATACGTTTACCAAACAGTCTGTCACTCCTGATCACTAAACCTGATTAAATCTTATACGTCCAGTCTCTTACGTGAATTAGCTAAATACTATCATTTGATATTTTACGTTAATGTGTTAATAATTTCACAAATAAGTCGCTCCTGAGTATAAGTCGCACCCCCGGCCAAACTATGAAAAAAACTGCGACTTATAGTCTGAAAAATACAGTATAAACGCAAAACGGCATTCTTCACTTCAGGTTAATTTGTATTTGTTTCCTGTTGTAGACATGTCTGTGTATTGTCCCAACAAACCACATAGCACACAGCACATAGTTTAGAAACATTTAGATTGGGGTAGGGCGTTTGTATTGGGGAAATGTATTAATTTATCTGGTATTCCTGTTAGCATTAAAGCTAGCTTGTGATTAGAATGCTAGGTGCCAGTTAGTGATCAGCGCGCAGGCTGCCTTTCCAGGAAATGAGCAGTATCACTGTGCAATGAGTTTGCAGAAATGAATCACGGTTTTATGATAATTCATATTTTAAACCATAATACTTATAGTTGGGCATTTTACAGCGATGTATTATTCATACCGGTAAAAGTTACATCCCTAAATGTTGGGCTGGACAATTATGGCAAAAATATTAGTCATGATTATTTTGATTGATATTGTAATCACGATTAATTACACGATTATTCCTTATTTGAAAACACAAGTATTTATTATTATGCATGTGTAAAGTACTTTTTTGAAACCTTTATTTTGACTTAACTATTTTCCTTACAAAGGGCTATAGTAGATATGCAACACCACTGCTACCAAGTAGTACAATAAAGTAAATAGAATGCAAACGTGTCAAACAAACATCTCTAGAAATAAAAAAAATGCCACTACATAAATACTGACATCAGCATTTTTCTGCACAAGTGAATTTGCTCCCATTACTCCGGCTTCCTCCCACCTCCAAAAACATGCACCTGGGGATAGGTTGATTGGCAACACTAAATTGGCCCTAGTGTGTGAATGTGAGTGTGAATGGTTTCTGTCTATCTGTGTTGGCCCTGCGATGAGATGGCGACTTTTCCTGGTTGTACCCCGCCTACCACCCGAATGCAGCTGAGATAGGCTCCAGCACCCCCCGCGACCCTGAACGGGATAAGCGGTAGCAAATGGATGGATGGATGGATGGACATTCATATACTCACCCTTTTTAAGAAATAAGCAATAATGGATTCAGCATATATAAAAATACCATGACAATAACACACATTGACCTATGACATATGACAACAGAAGCAGAGCCGTAAACCAGGATTTGACTAATACCGAGGTCAAAAATTGGCGGTACAAGAGGAGCTTTAAAAGGCTGAACTGATGGGTATCCCAGCACCATATGAAAAATACTACCTTGAGCAACACAATGAACAATCCACTTTTTTAATTACTATGCTGAAGTTTAGACTATTAAACAATTTTAATATCATTAAAACATAATTAAAAAATTTACAATAATTCATCTTGGACATGGGTGTAAACCCAAAACCTTGAGCTTTAATTTTCAAGTACTTGTTACACTACCGTTCAAAAGTTTGGGGTCACATTGAAATGTCCTTATTTTTGAAGGAAAAGCACTGTACTTTTCAATGAAGATAACTTTAAACTAGTCTTAACTTTAAAGAAATACACTCTATACCAGGGGTCACCAACCTTTTTGAAACCAAGGGCTACTTCTTGGGTACTGATTAATGCAAGAGGGCTACCAGTTAGATACACACTTAAATAAATTGCCAGAAGTAGCCAATTTGCTCAATTTACCTTTAACTCTGTTATCATTAATATTTATCTTTGTGGAAACACTGATCATCTTAATGATTTCTCACAATAAATATATATAGAAACAGATAAATATCAATATGCAACACTTTATTTTTATATTTTCTCTAAGTGCACATTTTTCAAATTGAACATTTTCAAATGATCACTTCTAAGACAGTCTTGTGAAATCACAATATCCCATTTTAACTAGCTAGCCACTAAAATTTTTTAACAAATCATGAATTACTTTGCACCATGTTTGTACAAATAATAACTCATGTAAAATACAAAAGTAAACTCTCAAATTTTTAAATCATGTCACACTTTGAACTGGACACCAAATCTGTTATCTGTTTCTTTGTCAGTTAGTGGGAAGCCTGGCATTGCATGCTGTTAACTAGTGTGTTGTACTCTGGTGTGTAACTTGACACTGCAACTCTGAGTGAGTCTTGCAGATGTGCATCAGTGAGGCGTGTTCTGTGTTTGTTCTTGATGAAGTTCATGTCAGAAAAGGCTGATTCACAAAGATAAGATTGTTCCTCATTGTTTGCGGAAACTTCTTAATCTTTTGGACATATTTTCACAGCAATCTGGCCTTAAGCTTAATTATGATAAATGTAAAATGTTAAGGATCGGAAATCTAAAGGGAACGTCCTTTCGAATGGAACGCAAAGTGCCTGTTTTGTGGACAGATGGACCAGTTAACATGGTGTTGTTGTCCCAGAAAATCTGGAAGATCTAGGCTCAGTAAATTATGATAATCGACTAAGAAACTGGACAAAATTATGCAATTATGGAAAGGGAAATCCCTAACCTTGTATGGTAAAATGTCTATTGCCAACTCGTTAATTATTCCTCAATTTATTTATTTGTTTTTGTCATTACCAGCTCCATCACAAAACTTTTTTAAGATTTATGAGCGGAGGGTCTTCGATTTTGTCTGGAACGGCAAACCAGAAAAGATTAAAAGAAAGGTTTTGTACAAAGAGTATGAATATGGGGGCCTGAAACTTCTCAACTTTGAAGCTATTTGTCTGTCTTTAAAAGCATCAATTGTTCCAAAGATGTATTTAAACATTGAGTGGTACACAAATGTCCTGTTGGACAAAAAACATGTACTGTATCAAAAGAAATTGTATCCTTTTTTACAAGTGATCCCCTCCCAGAGAGTCTGCTGGGAAACATGGCGGGGTTCATAAAGGAAACAATCCACTCATAGTGGTGTTTTCAATTTTATGTGCCAGAAAAAAGAGACAATATTTTGCAGCAGTTAATATGGATGAACTCTAATATTGTAATAGATGGAAAGCCTTTCTTTTGGAAAAATATGTTTGAAAGAGGAATAATTTTTGTCAATGATATAGGGACGGCGTGGCGAAGTTGGTAGAGTGGCTGTGCCAGCAATCGGAGTGTTGCTGGTTACTGGGGTTCAATTCCCACCTTCTACCTTCCTAGTCACGTCCGTTGTGTCCTTGGGCAAGACACTTCACCCTTTGCCTCTGATGGCTGCTGGTTAGCGCCTTGCATGGCAGCTCCCGCCATCAGTGTGTGAATGGGTAAATGTGGAAATACTGTCAAAGCGCTTTGAGTACCTTGAAGGTAGAAAAGCGCTATACAAGTACAACTCATTTATTTATTTATATTATCAATGAGAATGGTAAAATTATGAAGTATGATGAATTTAGAGCTATGTATGGTGATGCTTGCTCAAGCTTTTCATTTTATCAACTAACTGGAGTAAGATGGAAACAAGATGGAAACAAATAATTAATTATGGAACTACTAAATTATTAGTTTGTGAACCTCTAATAATAAATTCTAGTTGGCAAAAAGGAACTAAAATAAATAGAAAAATATATAATTTTTATTTAATAAAGAAATCTTTGAAGGCTGCCTCATACAACACAAATGGCAAATGGGAGGACTTTTTTGACTGCCCGTTGTCATGGGATGCCATATTCAAACTAATCTATAAAACCACTATCGATGTGCAAAATCGTTATTTTCAAATTAAAATTATTTATAACTTCTTACCCACAGGGAATATGTTAAAATTATGGAATATGACAGAGTCAGATGATTGCCGATTTTGTTGTCAGGAGCCTGAATCCACCCTGCATTTGTTTTGGTATTGTCATATTGTGTCTTTGTTTTGGGTGGAAGTTGAAAAAATGTGTTTAAGGATTGGTTTGTTTTTGAAGCTTAATGTGGTTTCTGTTATTTTAGGAGAGTTCATTGACAATCATGATTTAGTCAATTTAATTATAGTACTCGGTAAAATGTTTATTTTTAAGGCCAAAAACAGATATTCACTTAGTATTACATTCTTTAAAACATTTATTCAGTATTTTCTAACTTTAGAAAGTTACATGGTTGAAAACGATAATGATGCCAAAAAACATTAAAAAAAAGATGAGAAGTCCTCAAAGGCTTATTTTGAAAGTATAATTATGTTTATAGATTATATGATATCTGTTGTTGTGTTTCCTAATTTGAGTGACCTGGACATAATCTGGACTGTACATAAATGCTTAATTTGAAAATGTAATTTTGTTTATAAATTATATGCAATCTGTTGTGTTCCCTAATTTTTTTCTGTGTACATGAATGAAGGTGTGTGTTGCTGAGTCCGACTTGGACATTATCTGGACTGGGCCTGGTTTAAAAAACCCTTTAAACAAATCTAATTTCATTGACAACCTGGTCTGTTGAAGATAAGGCCCTTATTTAAAAAATAAAATAAAATAAGATAAATAAATAAAAAACATTTTCTTGGATAAAAAAGAAAGTAAAACAATATAAAAATAATTACATAAAAAATAGTAATTAATGAAAATGTTAGTGGACCAGCAGCCTATACAATCATGTGTGCTTCAGGGACTGTGTCCCTTGCAGATGTGTTGTCTATGTTGTGGGAACCAGAATATTGGTAGCAGAAAGAAATAACCCCTTTTGTGTGAGTGGATGAGTGTGCATGGGGGAGGTTGTTTGGGTTGATGCACTGATTGAAAGTGTATCTTGTGTTTTTTTCAATGTAAATTTAATTTTGGGAAAAAAAAAAAAATATATATATATATTTTTTTTTTTTTTTTTTTTAGAACAGGCCCGCGGGCGACTCATCTGGTCCTTACGGGCGACCTGGTGCCCGCGGGCACCGCGTTGGTGACCCCTGCTCTATACATTGCTAATGTGGTAAATGACTATTCTAGCTGCAAATGTCTGGTTTTTGGTGCAATATCTACATAGGTGTATAGAGGCCCATTTCCAGCAATTATCTCTCCAGTGTTCTAATGGTACGATGTGTTTGCTCATTGGCTCAGAAGGCTAATTGATGATTAGAAAACCCTTGTGCAATCATGTTCACACATCTGAAAACAGTTTAGCTCGTTACAGAAGCTACAAAACTGACCTTCCTTTGAGCAGATTGAGTTTCTGGAGCATCACATTTGTGGGGTCAATTAAACGCTCAAAATGGCCAGAAAAAGAGAACTTTCATCTGAAACTCGACAGTCTATTCTTGTTCTTAGAAATGAAGGCTATTCCACAAAATTGTTTGGGTGACCCCAAACTTTTGAACGGTAGTGTATGTGCGCCACGAGAGACACCAGAAGCCAGTAGAGGAAATCTGTCTTCATATTCTAATCAGTGACAGAGCCAAAAATACGTTTGGGGAAAAATGTCATATGAAGCGCCTTGTCAGTCAATAATTGACATTTGACACACGCTTCTTCACACAAAACGGGGCTCGGCCACGGACAGCAAAGCCACACAGCGCGTGTTCTGCATTTAGGGCAGGGCGACCACCTGAATGTCATGACATTGTCGACGATAAAATTTGTCACCGTCAATTATATTTGTCCACAATAGTCTTGACGTCATCACTCGTGTTTTTCTGGGCAAAAGCGGATCCGTGCCGCCACTTGCAAGAACATCGCCAGGGAAAATATTTCATGTCTGAGAACATTTCCTCCTATTCTTGTCAAAGGCATGAATACCTTGCTCATTTTGCAATGCAGATCTTGTTTTTTTATGGCAGTACATCTGTGATACACCAGCATTTAAAGCAAAGACATGATGTCGGACATCTCAATCTTGGTCATAGTGTTAGCTTGTACTTTGCTAGCTAGCTATTTGATAGCTAACGTTTTAAGAATTAACCAATGATACAATTGTATACATACAGGAGTTAATCAATAGTCAATATACCAGTGTCAGGGCCAAGTTTCAGAATATGACAAGAGTGAAACCTAAGTGCTGGAGCCTGTCTCAGCTCCACTTGGGCGTAAGGCGGGATACACTCTGGACAACACAGATAGACAGACAACATTCACACTCCCATTCACACACTAGGGCCCATTTTGGTGTTGTCTTTGGAGGTGAGAGGAAGCCGGACTACCTGGAGGAAACCCACGCAGTCACGGGGAGAACATGCAAACTCCACACAGAAAGACCCCGATTGAACCCAGAACCTTCATATTGTGAGGCACACACACTAACCCCTAACACTAACACCGTGCTGCCCATGTTGCAGGATCATAAATTTGTCATTTTTTAAGTCCTCATTTTAAGCCAAAATGCATCCATTCTCCCCTTTCTGTCGACACACTGTGTCTGCCTGTAAGTACTCCGTGACTCCAAACATGCTCCTCTGCTCATAAAACCAGCAATGTCACAAAGTGACAAAGACGCACAGTCATGCCCATTAAAAAAGAATAAAATGAAAAAAGTAACCGGTATTTTTTAGAGGCGGTATAAAACCGTTAATGATTCATTACTTTACTATTACCGGTATACCGTACACCCCTAATGCCTACTATGCTATTGTATTTTAATGTTGGTCATTATTATAGTGGTACTTGGAGAGCCAAGTGCTTTCTGAGGTGAACAAGTTTGAGATCCACTGTTAGAGTATCAAATATGATCAAAAGACTGAAGGGTTGTAATAGTCACGAACGAACCAAATCTATGACTGGCTCATTAACATGAACGATTGTTTTGTTTTCATTTGAAGCGTGACAGTGATGAAACATTTACATTTACATCGCACTCTGTAAACCAAGGCAGAAACAGCGGCAGCTTTGCACAGAGTGGGTGAGCGTCTTATCTCTGCTTTGATGACAATGAAGTGGATCTTATTGTCATTGCACTTAAAAGTACAACAAAATGTGTTTTTAGTAGAAGCTGTCTAAGAGCAGACACACCGTCAGGGGAGCGCCTGTGAGGGGGGCTCACGGCAGCAGCGGCTGTTAACACACACAACATTAAATGGAGTGTTTTAAGCGCTTTTGTGTTTCCAAAACATCCCAAAAAGTTGGTAGATTTGTCGCTAGTTGCTTTGGATAAAGAAAGTTGTCGCTTTGGAGAAAGAAAGTTACGAGATTTAGCGAGAAGGTCGCCAAGTTGGCAACACTGCGCTGAGGTGTGTGAAAGAGAGACATCAAGACCCGCCTTACAATGTTTCTGATTGGTTTAAATTGCGTGGTTGGTTAAACATAGGCACAGAGGACAATTGGTTTGGTCTGGGATCAGTTATCTCTAACAAACCAATCATAGTTACTCGAACCACAGCAAGCTGCGGGGGCCAAAGTGTATTATCATGAAAACAAAATAGAGTAGTGAATGGGGAAAATAAGCATGAGAAATGTCAAGTGTGGCGTTAGAAAGAGTTAAATTACGTGACTATCACGCTCAAAGTGTGAGGCACACAATAAGTGTGCACATTTCTAAACATCATCACAAAATGCCTGTTTTATTTTTGAGGGAGTTACATATAGTGTTTTGTTGTTTGTTTTTATTGCTGCTACGTTAACAGTTTTTTCAATACATAAACAAGGTTAATTGTTTTTTTTAGCACTTTGCCTTTCCTTTCTTTTAAAAAAACACAATTTTATTAGGTTTTCTAATGTTTTTAACAGCTAAATGAGCATCACAGTTACAGTATACATACATATTTATGAATTAATTGGTCAACCTAGTGGTTAGTGTCCGCCCTGAGATCGGTAGGTTGGAGTTCAAATCCCAGCCGAGTCATACCAAAGACTATAAAAATGGGACCCGTTTCCCTCCCTGCTTGGCACTCAGCATCAATGGTTGGAGTTGGGGGTTAAATCACCAAAATGATTCCCGGGCGCGGCGCCGCTGCTGCCCACTGCTCCCCAAGGGGATAGGTCAAATGCAGAGGACAAATTTCACCACATCTAGTGTGTGTGTGACAATCATTGGTACTTTAATCTTTAATCTTAACTTTGTTGTTCGTAAGCACATGCCTAAAATAACTTAAGCTGCATTTAAAAAGTTGGCGGAAAAAATCGAGCAATTATATAGGTGTACGATCTATAATCCGACTCGTCGACTAATCGTTAAGATTATCTATAACTAGTCAAATATCAAAATAGTCGTTACTTGCAGCTCTAATGATCACGGTATCATACCAACAGTGTTTCACATCAATTCCATTTACTGTAGTGGAAACCAACAGGGG
This sequence comes from Entelurus aequoreus, assembly GCF_033978785.1. Classification (NCBI taxonomy): domain Eukaryota; kingdom Metazoa; phylum Chordata; class Actinopteri; order Syngnathiformes; family Syngnathidae; genus Entelurus; species Entelurus aequoreus. Next base: position 86,178,001 of record NC_084732.1, read on the forward strand.
CGTCACTAGCTTTTAAGGACAGGGGAGGAGATGCACAGGATGCGAGCGAACGTAGCGCACGAGCACAAAATTTCACAAACAGCTAACAAATACTTAGAAATTAATCATATGGCTATAAACACAAAACTTGCACAAAGGCAGAAATATGAACAATGAAACAAAAACACTAACTGTGGCATTAATAAACAAAAACTTACTTGGCATGGAAGCTATGAAACAAGCAGCGTGAACTGAGCATGAAACAGAGTGGCAGGAGTGTGACGTCGCCAGCGAGACTTCCTGGCAACAATCGATTTAATTCAACACACTTGACAACACCCCTTAAGGTATCTTTATATGTTAATCCCAGCACATAGCTCACATTCAAACACATAATAGCATACACACCCTATGTATTCATCAATCACTCAATAAATATATATTGAGTTGTACTTCTGCTGTTGTGCCATCTCCTTCCACCCGTCTATAGACTTAACAGTACGTTCCGACCAATTATGGAACCAGACGGCGCAACAAGGGCTCCACCCGGCACTTTGGTCCGATCTTCCCCTCCTAAAGACCTATCTACAATCGAGTCTGTCCTTCGACAACACCAGGCACGATTTACCACCTTGGAGGACAAACTTGATGTTGCGTTTGCTAATCTGCTGTCTAGAATAGACAAGATCAGGAGACACCTCCCACACCCAGTTTAAGCACTTCCGAGACACTTGCCACCGAAGGACCGTCTTCCCTTCGCGAACCCAAAATAGCCAGTCCTAAAATTTTTGAGGGGGATTTTGAACTTTGTCGTGGCTTCCTGACTCAATGTGAGTTTATTTTTCTACACCAGCCCTCTCTGCTATGCTTTTTGTTCTCCCTATTTTCGGGACCTGCTCTAAAGTGGGCCACTTCTGCCCTTAACAAAACTTTGTGCTTCATCTCTAATTATGCCGCTTTTCGTAAAGAATTTTTGGCGGTTTTTGATCATCCTGCGGATGGAAGAGATGCTGCCTCTAGGCTTCATTCCCTCAGACAGGGCCCCAGATCTGTGGCTAACTACACCCTGGAGTTCCGCACTTTGGCAGCCGAGAGTGGTTGGGATGACAAAACTCTTCTGAGTGCCTACAGGAGAGGGCTTAATGAGACTATAAAGGATGGATTGATGCGAGACCGGCCGTCTTCTTGTCATGAACTTATTGAACTAGCCCTCTTGTTCGATCAGCGACTTTCGGAACGAGAAGCGGAAAGGGAGAGCGACTTCGGCAGCACGGCTATGGCAAGACCTCTTCGTTCTACTAACCGGATCTTCCCGAGACAGACAGGCACAGTTTATCCGAGTCCAAGTCCTTCCCCAGGACCCATGCAGATTGGTAGATCTCAACTTACCTTTGAAGAACGTGAACGGAGGTTTTAACGACATCTATGTCTATACTGTGGTATGGCAGACCATCATATTTGCAACTGCCCCTTTCGGCCAAAAGATCGGGCTCACCAGTCAAGGGGATCCTGGTGAGCCATACCACAACCCCCACACTTTTTTCCAGGAGGGACCCAAGTATTCTGTTCCCTGCTACCTTGACTTCGGAGGATAGGACACTATCGGTGAAAGCCAATGTGGACTCCGGGGCCGACGAGAGCTTCCTCGACTTAAGGTATGCCAATGAAAATGGTATTCCGATAATTTCACTAGAGACTTTTGTTCCTGCCCAGGCCTTAGATGGTCATCCTTTAGGGCCAATTAAACACACTAAACCTTTATTTCTCACACTTTCTGGTAACCACACAGAGACCATCAGCTTCTGGGTTCTGGATGCTCCGGTAGCGCCCCTTGTCCTCGGCCGATCCTGGCTGAGTCTTCATGATACCCACATTTCCTGGTCGACTGGCAAGATACTGGCCTGGAGCAACCATTGTCATGCTAACTGTCTCCGTTCTGCTGTGGTATACCCTGAAGGACCTAGATCGGTTTCTCCCCCGATTGACCTCTCCCGTATCCCGGAGACTTATCATGACTTGGCCGCAGTCTTCAGTAAGGACCAAGCCTTATCTCTTCCACCCCACAGACCATACGACTGCGCTATTGATCTTGTTCCCAACGCAGTCCTTCCATCCAGTCGACTATACAACCTTTCCCTTCCTGAGAAGAAAGCCATGAGGGACTACATCTCTGAGTCCCTGGCCTCTGGTATAATCACACCATCCAAGTCACCTGTGGCCGCTGGTTTTTTTTTTGTCAGTAAGAAGGATGGATCCCTCCGGCCATGTATCGATTACCGGCAACTCAACTGCATCACCATAAAGAATAAATATCCTTTACCCCTACTCAATTCATCTTTCGAACCTCTCACTCCGGCCACCATCTTCACAAAACTAGATCTGCGCAACGCTTATCATCTGGTATGCATCAGAGAGGGAGACGAATGGAAAACTGCATTTAATACTCACCTGGGCCATTTCGAATATAGGGTAATGCCCTTTGGACTGACCAATGCCCCCGCAGTTTTCCAGGCCCTCGTTAACGACATCCTCAGGGACATGATTGACCGGTTTGTAGTCGTTTATCTGGATGATATACTTATCTTCTCCAAGGACCCACTGGAACATCAACAGCATGTCCGCCTCGTCCTGCAACGCTTACTGGAGAACCGTCTCTTCATCAAAGCTGAGAAATGTGAGTTTCATTCCTCTTCTGTTGATTTCCTTGGTTTTGTCATTGAAAAGGGTCATATCAAGGCTGACCCCAAGAAGGTGAAGGCGGTGGTAGAATGGCCTCAACCCACTACACGAACTGAGCTGCGACGTTTCCTGGGATTTGCTGGATTCTACAGACGCTTCATAAAGGACTTCAGTAAGTTGGCCGCACCTCTCCATGCACTGACTTCAACCAACATACCTTTTCAGTGGGACCGAGAAGCGGGAATGGCTTTTTGGTGCCTCAAGAGGAGTTTCGTTTCTGCACCCATCCTCGTGTATCCGGACCCAGACTGCCCATTTATCGTGGAGGTGGACGCTTCCGATTCCGGTATTGGGGCTGTCCTCTCCCAACGCTACAAGCAGGACAACAAGGTCCATCCTTGTGCTTTCTTTTCGAGACATTTATCCCCTGCGGAAAGAAATTATGACGCTGGTAATCGGGAGTTGCTCACTGTCCACGAGGCCTTGAGAGAGTGGAGACATTGGCTGGAAGGTGCCACCGTAATCTTCTGCATGTCCGGTCGGCCAAAAGACTTAATGACCGACAGGCCCAATGGTCCCAATTTTTTAGTAATTTTGCTGCCCCGGACCATCTTATTACCTCACTCTTCACCACCTCAATAATTGTGCTCTGGACATTTCATTGCTGCAACATCAATGTAACACCCATCAGACATCCGACTGTTCCCACCCCCACGTCCCTCTATTCGCCATCTTCCTTCCTAATCAATGCTAAACTGTAAACTATGGTCAACCTGCACTTCAATGCAGTTTCTATGCCGCTGGACAAAGCTCAAACAAAATCTCGTTGACATGTATGACTTAAGTGTTATTATGACAATGACAATAAAGGAATTGATTGATTGATTGATATATACTTTCTTTCAGACCTGGCTCTCGAAACACCAAGGCTGATGCCCTCTCCCGTCAGTTCTCGGAGGAGACCACTTATAACACCCAGGAGGAAACCATCCTCCCTTCCTCCAGAATTATCGGCATGGTCACATGGGAAGTGGAAGGTCTGGGCAAAGACGCCCTGAAGGTTAGTCCGGGACCTGGGGGGGACCTCCAAACAGACTCTTCGTTCCTCGCGAGCTACGACCTCGGGTTCTGGACAGGGGGCATTCCAGTGTCTTCTCCTGCCATCTAGGATTTCAGCGTACCCTTTCCTTCATCCGCCGGCGGTTCTGGTGGCCATCAATGGCTAATGATACCCGTGAGTTTATCGCCGCATGTAGTACTTGTGCTCGAAATAAACTGTCCCACAGACCGCCGGCAGGACTGCTGTGGCCTCTTCCCATCCCCAGTCGCCCTTGGTCACACATCTCTCTGGATTTCAACACTGGCTTTCCCCCTTCTCAAGGTAACACCACAATACTCACCATCATTGACCGATTTTCCAAGGCCGCACATTTTGTCCCTTTACCCAAACTTCCATCTTCCTCCGAGACTGCTGATCTTCTCACTACCCACATAGTCAAGCAACATGGCATTCCTGTGGACATTGTCTCAGACCGTTGTCCTCAGTTCACATCCCGTGTGTGGCAGACTTTTTGCAAGGGAATTGGGGCCACGGTCAGTCTTACCTCTGGTTATCATCCTCAGAGCAACGGTCAAGCAGAAAGAGCAAACCAGAGTGTGGAAACCATGCTGCGTTGTATATCCACCAGACAACCTTCTTCGTGGAGCAAGTTTCTGCCCTGGGTTGAGTTTGCCTACAATTCTTTAAAGAGCTCGGCTACCGGGTTGTCACCATTCGAGTGTTCACTGGGGTACCAGCCACCTATGTTTCCTCAACAGGAGATTGAAGCAGGTGTTTCTTCATCCCGCAAACACATCAAGAGATGCCGTCAAGTCTGCAAAGCCGCTCGGGCCTCTCTGCTAAAGTCCTCCGAGAGGATGTGCCGCAGTGCAAATAGAAGACGCATTCCGGCCCCTTCGTACTCTCCGGGTCAACAAGTTCTTTTACTGGCTAAGGATCTTCATCTACAGGTATCATCCCGTAAACTCACACCCCGTTTTGTCGGACTTTATACTATAGAGGCCATAATCAACCCAGTTGCAGTAAAATTATCCTTACCCCCCTCAGTCAAGCGACACCCTGTGGTCCATGTTTCCCAAATTAAGCCTATTGCTAGCTCTCCACTTTCTTCCCCTGACCCCACCCCTCCTCCTCCCAGGATTTTGGACAACGGTGACCCAGTTTGGACTGTTAAAGAAATCCTCGGGGTCCGCAGGCAAGGTAGGGGGTTAGTTTATTTAGTCGATTGGGAGGGTTATGGGCCTGAGGATAGGTCTTGGATCCCTGCTTCCTACCTTGCCGATCCTTCACTACTGGAGGAATTCTATCGAGCCAATCCAGGAGCTCTTTGGCGCTCGTCGGGGGCCCCGCATAAGGGGGGGGGGGGTTAACTGTTACAGCACATGCGCAGTCCGCCTTTCCTTCTTCTGCAGGAGCACTCAGCGGCTCCACTGTGAGCGCTTCTGGACACGCCCCCACACACGCTGCGCAGACCGCACCCACACGCCGCCGCAGCCGGCGGAAATCTTCAATCAGCACAGCTGGCAGTGATTACGGACAACAGGATACAGAGCCTCGCCGCTGACTAATCGATGTCGGAACGTAGCCCTGTTCGCAGTAAGCTTCACGTCTCTGACTTCCCACCAGTATTATCTCTTGTAGCTTGTTTCCTTGTGTCCTGGTCTGATCATCTTCGTCTCCCTTTTGTTCCCCAGTCTCGTGTCTCAGTGTCAACTTCCTTTTCCCCCTGGACCCGGATTGCCCTCTTGATATCAACACCCTGCTTGGACCTTGGAAGCTCTCTCCTGCATCACGACCCCTTTTGGACACCGGACTTGCTGTCTCCTACCACGACCCCGTTTGGACACTGGACTTGCTCTCTCCTGCACCCCGACCCCCGTTTGGACATCGGACTTCCCTGCCTCTTTCCTCTGGATTTGGACGCCCTCATTCAACACACTTGACAACACCCCTTAAGGTATCTTCATATGTTAATCCCTGCACATAGCTCACATTCAAACACATAGTAGCATACATACTATGTATTCATCAATCACTCAATAAATATATATTGAGTTGTACTTCTGCTGTTGTGCCATCTCCTTCCACCCGTCTATAGACTTAACAACTTTTTCCCCAACTTGGAACTCTCGGAGTGTGGCACGTTTTCGCCTGTTCTCTTTGGGCTTTTTCCATATGTTCTCTTATCATGGGCCAGATTTTGCGAGCCCGTGCTTGTAGTTGGGCGGCATGGTCAATCACACTGCGGTGTGGCGAGGGTTGGTTCTCCCAGGTCTCTTTCGCAATGTCCGGCACGCCTCGGGGACTTTGGCCATAGACTAGCTCAAAGGGGGAGAAGCCAGTGGACGCCTGGGGCACCTCTCTGATGGCAAAGAGGACATATGGAATGAGGTAATCCCAGTCTTTCCCGTCTTCGTCTGCTACTTTTTTTAGCATCTTCTTCAACATACAGTTGAAACGTTCCACCAGGCCATCTGTCTGAGGATGATATATAGAGGTTTGTATGTGTTTCACTTTCAGCCATTTGTACAGCATGGTTAGCACTTGTGACATGAAACATGTGCCCTGGTCCGTTAAAATCTCATCTGCAATACCCACTCGGCTAAACATCATAAACAGTTTGTGTGCTATCGCTTTGGCTGAGGCTGTGCGTAATGGTACAGCCTCAGGATATCGGGTGGCATAGTCTAGTATTACCAGTATGTAGCGATGTCCTCTGGCTGACTTTGGGAGTGGTCCAACGATGTCCATTGCCAAACGTGAGAACGGGGTTCTGATGATGGGGAGCGGGACCAAGGGGTTTCGATAGATGGGTCTCGGTGCATTCTTTTGGCATTCGGGACAGCCCTTGAAAAAGTCTTTTATGGCTCGTTTCACACCGGGCCATTAGAAGCGGGTTATTATGCGGTCATACGTCTTTTGTACACCTAGGTGAGCTCCCAGCTGATGAGTATGGGCAAGATAAAGCACTCGGGAAATATAAGACTTAGGCACCAGCAGTTGCTCAATTATGTCCCCGCCCTTAGTTAGCACCACTCTATACAGAAGGCCATTTTTTATCAGAAAATACGGTGAATTAAGTGCACTTACCCCTTCACATTTCTGTCCGTCAATTTCCACGACTTGCTGTCGGGCCCAGCTGAGGTTCAAATCATTCCACTGGGCAGTGGCAAACTCGCCCGTTTTTGGGTTGATGCTCTCTTCTGGTACGGGGAACTCCACAAAGGGGTCCCCTTCCTCTTCTTCCTCCTCCTCCTTCCTGCTCTCCCGTCGCTCCTCTTCAGCCGAGCTGTCACTCCGTGGGGCCTCTGACGAGGGCCTAAACGCGGGGCAGGCTGCAAGCGGTCTCATACTTTTGAGTCCATTGTTGGGACGGTGACGCTCCCGTGGAACGGCACCTGGGATTTAGCCCGGGGTCCAGTAACGGCCAAAGAGTAAACAGTCGGACCCGATGAGTAGTGGAACAGGCAGGTTTGGTACCACTCCAGCTGCTACCAGTGCATCACCTCGGGGTGTCTGAACATGTATATGGCTCACCGGATACTGGCGGACATCTCCATGTACACACGTCACTGGAACGGTGTCTTCGCTGAGGGGTCCGGCCAGGTCAGCATGTACCAGGGTCACGGAGCTCCCACTGTCCAGCAGTGCATGTGCATCGGTTCCCCCGATCTTCACTGGAAGGCTGGCATGCTGTCGTCGTCCACTCCCCGTGTGGAGGCATGGTTTGCCTGCATCTGAGCTGGGGGCTGTGGCCATGGAGACATCACGGTCGCGTTCCAGGCACGCCCAAGACATGTGGTCCGGGTGTCCACACACATAACATTTCCGCTGTGGGGCCAGACTGGGTCTCTCAGGGGCAGCGCCCTGAGGTCGGGGTGGGGACGGAGCTGGCGGTGGCGCTCTTCGGCGGTCGCGGCCTAGCCTCTCTTCTCCGGTGGCTCTGGCCATTTCCATACGGGTGGCTCTCAGCATTTCCATGCTCACTTGGTGGTTCTCTAATAATGCCACCAACTGCTCCACAGTTGAAGGGCTTACTTGTGCGGCAAACTTCCGGGCATCAGGCGGCAAGGCTCGGATACAGCGGTCTATCACCAGTCTGTCTACAGAGGGGGGGGTTCCCTTCGCTCGTTAGCCAGCGGTGTGTTAGGCGGAGCAGTGCGGCTACCTGCTGTCGCGGGGGTTGTGTGGGCTGGAAGGTCCAGTTGTGATATCGCTGGGCCCTGGCAGGCAGACTGCACCCTTGGCTGTCGAGAATGGCTTTCTTTAGTTTCTTAAAGCCTCGAGCGTCCGCCAATGCCAGGTCGCTACACACCGGCTGGGTTTCTCCAGTGAGGAAAGGTGCCAGAATGAATCCCCATTTAGCTACCGGCCATTTCTCCCGGGCCGCAGTGCGCTCGAACAGCTCCAAGTAGGCTTCCACATCATCCTCACCCGATAATTTAGTTAGGACCGCAGCGGGTGCCAGTGTACTAGCGACATCTTTAGCAATCTTTTTTACTAACTCTTGTACCGTACCTTGAAGTTCAGCTTGGCTTTTTAACAAAGCACTCAGTGCTTCCGCGTGTGACATCATCAGAGGTTGACGTGAATCAGAGTACCCGTATTCTCCACCATATGTGGTACCTGATTCTCAACAAGACACAGGATTGGTTTTGCAGCAAGCCGAAAAGGGCATTTATTGTACAAGTCTTTTGAGGAAGGGTGTGGAAGTAGCAACTTAAAGTGTCCATTAATAAACATAAATATCTCTCATCTGGGGCTCTCAGTCCTTCACACAGCACACTTCTTTAAAGGTCATAGGTCATTGCCGAGTGATGAGTCCGGCAACACCGATGCATCGGCGCATGCGTCGAGTTCATAGAGCAAAACCCTGTGTCGGTGCGCGTACCGCTTTTAGAAAGTCACGTGACCGATCATGCGCTGTTTCGGTCACGTGACCGATACGCAACCTGTGTCGCACTGACGCCTCCTCTGTGTCCTGTGAGCGGGTCTTTTCTACAGCCGGAGAAATAATAACTAAGAAGAGAAATCGTCAAAAATTTAATACGTTGGAAAAACTGTTTTTTTTTAACAAAAATGTGTAAAAAAATAAAAATAAAATTCCCAGTCCACAAGCATCCTCATTCACAACACGTTCTTTTAGATTTCCATGTACATGTTCACATTATTTATTGACTGTATCTAATAAAGATAAAAATATATTTTTATTTAAATGAAGATATGAAATAATTCTAAATGAAATACAATGACTTGGTTTATATTATTGTATATACTAGGTCATAAAATCAGTGTCAGTTGATTCGGTCCATAGGTTGCCTGTAGGAATTTTTAATGTCCAGCAGATGTCAGTATTTAGTGACACAGTATTGACACAGTATCAATACAGTTTTGCAATGTGTCGAAACGCTTCATGACGCCTCATCAACCCATCACTATCATTGCCTATCAAACAAGAGAAAACATAATATCAGAAAACATTTCCCTAATAATGTCATTAATGGGGAAATAGGGGATGTCTCACTTACCGCCTGATGCACCTGCCTTGACACAGAGGAGAGCCAGACCTGAATGAGGCAGAGTTAAGAACAGTTTGTAGCTGGGCCCCACATGGCCGCACAGCTGGTGGCACTTCAGGCTGATTGAGCAGGTACAGGGGAATGTACCGCCCCTCGATGATGCGGCCAAGGCTGCGGCGTTGTCTTCTGTGTTCCACTTTGCCTCCATTCCCTGGCTCCTCCCCTGTGAGGTGCCTACCTGTCAGGCGGTGCCTGAGTGAGACTCCACAATATATATATATATATATATATATATATATATATATATATATATATATATATATATATATATATATATATATATATATATATATATATATATATATACACTACCGTTCAAAAGCTTGGGGTCACCCAAACAATTTTGTAGAATAGCCTTCATTTCTAAGAACAAGAATAGACTGTCGAGTTTCAGATGAAAGTTCTCTTTTTCTGGCCATTTTGAGCGTTTAATTGACCCCACAAATGTGATGCTCCAGAAACTCAATCTGCTCAAAGGAAGGTCAGTTTTGTAGCTTCTGTAACGAGCTAAACTGTTTTCAGATGTGTGAACATGATTGCACTAGGGTTTTCTAATCATCAATTAGCCTTCTGAGCCAATGAGCAAACACATTGTACCATTAGAACACTGGAATGATAGTTGCTGGAAATGGGCCTCTATACACCTATGAAGTTATTGCACCAAAAACCAGACATCTGCAGCTAGAATAGTCATTTACCACATTAGCAATGTATAGAGTGTATTTCTTTAAAGTTAAGACTAGTTTAAAGTTATCTTCATTGAAAAGTACACTGCTTTTCCTTAAAAAATAAGGACATTTCAATGTGACCCCAAACTTTTGAACGGTAGTGTGTATATATATATATATATATATATATATATATATATATATATATATATATATATATATATATATATATATATATATATATATATATATATATATATATATATATATATATATATATATATATATATATATACATACATATATATATATACATACATATATATATCCATCCATCCATTTTCTACCGCTTATTCCCTTCGGGGTCGCGGGGGGCGCTGGAGCCTATCTCAGTCTCAATCGGGCGGAAGGCGGGGTACACCCTGGACAAGTCGCCACATCATCGCAGGGCCAACACAGATAGACAGACAACATTCACACTCACATTCTACATATATATATATATATATATATATATATATATATATATATATATATATATATATATATATATATATATATATAAACCCAGTTTCCATATGAGTTGGGAAATTGTGTTAGATGTAAATATAAACGGAATACAACGATTTGCAAATAATTTTCAACCCATATTCAGTTGAATATGCTACAAAGACAACATATTTGATGTTCAAACTGATAAACATTTTTTTTTTGCAAATAATCATTAACTTTAGAATTTGATGCCAGCAACACGTGACAAAGAAGTTGGGAAAGGTGGCAATAAATACTGATGAAGTTGAGGAATGCTCATCAAACACTTATTTGGAACATCCCACAGGTGAACAGGCAAATTGGGAACAGGTGGGTGCCATGATTGAGTATAAAAGTAGATTCCACGAAATGCTCAGTCATTCACAAACAAGGATGGGGCGAGGGTCACCACTTTGTCAACAAATGCGTGAGCAAATTGTTGAACAGTTTAAGAAAAACCTTTCTCAACCAGCTATTGCAAGGAATTTAGGGATTTCACTATCTACGCTCCGTAATATCATCAAAGGGTTCAGAGAATCTGGAGAAATCACTGCACGTAAGCAGCTAAGCCCGTGACCTTCGATCCCTCAGGCTGTACTGCATCAACAAGCGACATCAGTGTGTAAAGGATGTCACCACATGGGCTCAGGAACACTTCAGAAACCCACTGTCAGTACCTACAGTTGGTCGCTACATCTTTAAGTGCAAGTTAAAACTCTCCTATGCAAGGCGAAAACAGTTTATCAACAACACCCAGAAACGACGTCGGCTTCGCTGGGCCTGAGCTCATCTAAGATGGACTGATACAAAGTGGAAAAGTGTTCTGTGGTCTGACGAGTCCACATTTCAAATTGTTTTTGGAAACTGTGGACGTTGTGTCCTCCGGACCAAAGAGGAAAAGAACCATCCGTATTGTTATAGGCGCAAATTTGAAAAGCCAGCATCTGTGATGGTATGGGGGTGTATTAGTGCCTAAGACACGGGTAACTTACACATCTGTGAAGGCGCCATTAATGCTGAAAGGTACATACAGGTTTTGGAGCAACATATGTTGCCATCCAAGTAACGTTATCATGGACACCCCTGCTTATTTCAGCAAGACAATGCCAAGCCACGTGTTACATCAACGTGGCTTTATAGTAAAAGAGTGCGGGTACTAGACTAGCCTGCCTGTATTCCAGACCTGTCTCCCAGTGAAAATGTGTGGCGCATTATGAAGCCTAAAATACCACAACGGAGACCCCCGGACTGTTGAACAACTTAAGCTGTACATCAAGCAAGAATGGGAAATAATTCCACCTGAGAAGCTTAAAAAATGTGTCTCCTCAGTTCCCAAATGCTACTGAGTGTTGTTAAAAGGAAAGGCCATGTAACACAGTGGTGAACATGCCCTTTCCCAACTACTTTGGCACGTGTTGCAGCCATGAAATTCTAAGTTAATTATTATTTGCAAAAAAAAATTAAAGTTTATGAGTTTGAACATCAAATATCTTGTCTTTGTAGTGCATTCAATTGAATATGGGTTGAAAAGGATTTGCAAATCATTGTATTCCGTTTATATTTAGCACAATTTCCCAACTCATTTGGAAACAGGGTTTATATATATATATATATATATATATATATATATATATATATATATATATATATATATATATATATATATATATATATATATATATATATATAATATATACATACATATATATATATACATATACTGTATATATATATATATATATATATATATATATATATATATATATATATATATATATATATATATATATATATATATGTATACATCTACATATCTATATATGAATATTCCCGCAATGCCTCCACGGTTTGTTTTCAAATTTTTGGAGCTTATGCATACTTCAAACACACAACAGCAGGTACCAAAAGGTGAGAAAAGTTGGTTTTGCATAACAGGGCCCCTCTATGTGTTACCTACTAAACATGCTGCTTTTATTATGCGTTATATTTCTACTATACTATTTTTACCCTACCCTACTGTTTTTTAACCCATCCATCTTAATCCCATTGTATACATGTCTTTATCATGGAAAGAGCTGTATTTGAATGAAAAGCATAGCCTACGTAGATGCTTACCGTTACAGGTAAAAATCAACTGATTACAGAAAATAAAACACGTTTGTTTGAAACAGACTCGCTCATTATACCTCATTTTTATACGCTAATTTTTTCCCCCAAACATTGCAAACAAAATGGACAGGCAAAAAGGCTGTCGCTTCCGACCCCCACCCACAAACCAGGAAGGGGCACAGGGCAGAAAAGTTGGGAAAATAAATTAGAGAAAAACTGAGAAGGTGCAGGGAACAAGCTTGTTATGGGGCTGTGGAGATCTACTGCATTGGCTGGGTCAACATAATACATTTATACTCACTTGACTGCTTAGTGGTGTTAGTCAGGCAGAGTTTTGAGTCCATTCAAATAAGTCAGCACGGGATTCCCCCCCCAAAAAATGTCCCTTGACCCCTGATGGAATATTTTATTTTTTCTTGCTGGATAAAGTGCATTAAGTCACTGAGCCACAATGACAATCTTGGCGGCATCATGGATTTCCAATGGAGTAGTATTCTTCTACGTGCAAGTAGTCTTTTAATGCATAATGATGAAAGAGGACAGGAGATGAGTGAGGAGAGGCAAACTCAATGGAAACTTGAACAGGACCAGCTTGAACTAATACATTATTTGTATGCTGCAAGCTGACACATATAGAAGCTGGACAACATGGGTGGCAAAAGTTTGAGCAGCATTAGGTGCTTACCTTTATCCACTAGTGACAGATTAATCAATCAATTACGTAAAATCACAAAGAAGGAACACAATAGAGATTTTCATTAGACACTAACTTCCTAAAACCAAAACCCAATTGGAGTCAAGTAAACATTTTGCTCTTACCTAGTTCCTCTAATTCGGATGTCATAGACTTGGAGCGCATGGACAGGGCTGTAGTTGGGGCTCTCTTTGGTGGTGGTGGAGCTGAGGACACAGAGGCAGTTATAACAGTTACCAGTTAATAAAAAGCAAACATAGGAATAGCCAATTTTCTGTCAAACATTTTTGGTTCATTTATTTAATTCATATGTCACTAGTTAATCAGACTGCAAAACAATTTCATTTTCAAAACATATTTCAATTAGTGCCTATGTTAAAGACCCACCCCACCTCACTATTTAAGAAGCACAGCTGTAATGCAACAAATAAAATACAAAAAAGGCAGGTGATAGCAGGAAAATGAAAAATGTATAAAGGGACAAGCGGTAGAAATGGATAGATGGATGGATAAATAATTCAGTTTGAAATACTCAGGAAACAACGTTCCAGATGTTGTATCAGAAAGGAAAGTGCATTTTATAAAAGTAGAAGATAAACACAATGTACTTTGGTTAACTTTTGTTAACATTTACAGGATTTGAAATGCATAAATGACCAAAGTGACACCCTTCAAAAGTTACAGTAACTGCATACAGTATCAGTTGCATTTTAATCATTGGCATGATTATCACAATCATTTTGGGCCCTTAGTAACTTATTTAACCCATCCTTTGACCAGAAGAATGGCTGGTTGAGGTGACACTAAGGGACATTTAACCATTAGTGAGATCAGTGGGGTGCCTACATATAAGTGAGCCTGAATGTAAACATTGGTGTAAATTTGGGAAAAAAACCCAACATAAATAACTCCCAACATGGACCCATTTCTTGATTTTCAAAATACTTAAAAAATACACTCTGGTAAAATAATTATGTAAATACAGTGTTTAGGACACAAAATGAGTGTATATATAACTTCTGACCACACCTGTGCAATTTATATAGGGATGCAATTTTTAGTCGACATTGTCAACAAAGATCAATATTACATTTGTTGACAACACATTCATTTGTTAATAACAGTCGTTGACGTCATCGCCTGTGTTTTTCCGGAAGGAAAATAACATACGTGAGTCAGCGCCACCGGTGAACGGCAAGCAACAGAAGACAAAAATGTACTGCAACAATATTGTGAGAAAAAACATTGAAAGTATGAGAACATTTCACACTAAACGCGTCAAAGAGTGTACGTATGTCGGCCATCTTAAAATATGGTATGTGACCTTCCTCGTTAAGATAGTTAGTTTGTTAACTAGCTAGCAACTGTAACAACAGAGAGACAGAGAAATAGCTTTAACTATCATTTTAACCTAAGTCCACCAGTTGAACTTTGTCTATATGGAGTACCTTTGTGCAGCTTTCTAAACACATCATCATCATCACAAAATGTTATTTCTGTTCTTTTGGCTGCCCTGTTTTTTTTCCTTGCTTTTATTTTATTTACACTACCGTTCAAAAGTTTGGAATTTGTTGAAATGTCCTTATTTTTGAAGGAAAAGCACTGTACTTTTCAATAAAGATAACTTTAAATTAGTCTTAACTTTAAAGAAATACACTATATATTGCTAATGTGGTAAATGACTATTCTAACGGCAAATGTCTGGTTTTTGGTGCAATATCTACATAGGTGTATAGAGGCCCATTTCCAGCAACTATCACTCCAGTGATAAATTGGAGCCATCGTGTATGCTTTATAATCCATCAAAATAGTCGATTGTTGCAACCCTACCTGTATATATAACGGTTTCCTAATAAGATCAGTAAAATTACAACTCTTAGTCTCAGAATCTGTCTAAGTGCAACTGACACTGAAGAATATCATTTTGAATGCACTGTAGAAGAATGTTTTTTTAGGTTAGCGTCAATTATTTTCAGAAATGTACTTTCAAAAGTAGTTTGGACTGGGAAAAATTATGGGGCCACATATTGTATCCTTACCTAATTCAATTTTAAATTTGACAGTAATAGTACAACAATTCTGTGTCGTACACAGGTTTTTTTTAAAGACAGGATCAGGCGTTTCAAAGGTTTTCCATTTTAAGACCCTTGGTCAAAGTCTTAACTAACTCCACACTTTCCTGGCACTGATTCTTTCACTTTTATCATGGTTGTTTGTAGAAAAAAACCTTCAAAAGCTAAACATCAAAAGCACTGTTGATGCACTATCCCCATTTTTCTTTGTTCCACTGGACAGGACTTTTATAAGAATAGCCCACCCATCATCACCAGCATATCAATGTTTTCACAATTTCATTGGCTATTCAATGTGTCAGTCCAAAATAGATTGATGATAGATTTGATGCAATTGACTTGAACTACGTACTTTAGAAGAGGGACTGGTACTTTTTATGCACAATATCACTGGCTATTGTGCCACAGCAGACAGGGTAAGCAGTCATCTATTAGGTTGAGTGAGGTGGCAATCAAAAGTTCAGAGTTGTTGCAGTAGCTTTATGGCTACAAAAAAATAACATTCTAACTAAAAAAAACATAGGTAATCCATAGTGTAGTAAGACTTTTTTAAGACCATAATGAATACACATTAAGATCAATACTGACACACAAGTACAAAGACATAAAGGAAAATTAGCATCCAATAAATCAATTGTAATGACTGTATATGTATTCAGTTACTGCTCTTTCACATTGGGAAAAAAAATGCTCAACCTAAATAAAAACAACACAAATTGGGAACTATTGCAAGGGCCGGCGTTCACCCCTCCACCCTCCCTTGTCTTTTGATCTGTCACGACTTGGTCCTTGGCGTGGATTGTTTTTCCGTGGTGCAAAGCAACTTAACTGGACATGACGTGCAGGTGAGGACATGTTTTAATATTTAAACTCAAAAGGCTCAAAATTTGGCCAATTTTCCGTTGAATTCCAATGCCTTCATGCCCAGTGTTCTAAAGCAGGGATGGCCCTTTGTGTCATTTTGTTTATTCCACCAAAGGGTGGCTACCAAATGTAATACATATGCATACTGACCTCTTTATAAGCTGTAAAATCATTATGACATGTCCGCAAGGTTACAATGTAAAAAAGTCAGTAGATTTTACTCTAAAAATCTGGCAGCTTAATCGCTAGAAATGTATCATAAAATCATTAGTGGTGCCATTTTTCCATTGATGTACTGTAAAAACAGGGAACATAGATTTTACGGTAAAATGTAGCACCTCGGTTGCCAAAATTTTGCGGTAAAAATAACAGTGGTTCTGTTCGTCAAGTTATAGTAATGCACTGTAAAAAATGTCCATAGATTTTACGGTAAAAATTGGCAGCTCAGTCAACATGATTTTGACGTAAAAACAGTGGTACAGTTTTTAAATTTATAGTAAGGCACTGTAAAACAATGGCCATAAAGGTTACAGTAAAAATTGGAAGCTCAGTCACCAGATTTTTAACATAAAAACAACAGAGGTAAGGTTTTTCAATTTGTAGTAAATTGGTGTTGCCGTTAATTTTATGGTAACATGCTGGTGACTGAGCTGCCAGTTGTTTTTTTTAATAAAAAAATGTATAGATTTTTTTTTACAAGCTTACTACCTATGTTTGAAATTACGAACACCTGCTCAATGGTAAAGTTGTGACATTTTGACGTTTTATAGAAAAGGATAATCTTGGTTGCCATGCTTCGCCCACGTCCTGTAATGAAAACCCGAATGCTTCAAAATTTTGCATAATCCATACGTCTAATCTGTTTTGGTAAAGTTCGACACATATGGTTAGATTAGATAGTACTTTATTGATTCGCTGCTCGCCGCTGCCACCGGAGTCGTCCCCCGGGACACTTGGGCCGGCGTTCACCCCTCCACCCTCCCTTGTCTTTTGATCTGTCACGACTTGGTCCTTGGCGTGGATTGTTTTTCCGTGGTGCAAAGCAACTTAACTGGACATGACGTGCAGGTGAGGACATGTTTTAATATTTAAACTCAAAAGGCTCAAAAGGCTATAAACAAAAGGCGCTCACAGCGGAGGTAAAAAACTTGACTAGGAAAACAAAAGGCGCGCACAATGGCGGAGAACTATGAACATTAAACAAAAACTTACGTGACAAGGAACTGTGAACATGGCATGAAGAAGCGTGATCATAAAGGGTGCAGAGCATAAATGTGGAGCATGAATGTGATGTTGCCAGGACGAACAACAGAAACAGAAAAGCTTATATAGTGACATGATAAGTGAAAACAGGTGCGTGACTAACCGTGAACAGGTGCGTGACATGACAATGTGAACCAGGTGAAACTAATGGTTGCTATGGTGACAAAGCAAGGGAGTGAAGACAAGAACTAAAAAGTGTCCAAAAACCAAGCAAAACAAAAACATGATCAACACGACCCACCCCACCTGAACAATTCCCAGCCCTAGCCCCCCCTTCAAGGAGCGGATCCCAGACGCGCTCCCCGCGGTCTGGAACCGTCTTTTGGGGTGGGTGGAGGGAGGTCGGAAGGGGGGCAGAATCCTCCCCTCCAAACTGTCCAAAAAGTCTCTCTTTTTCTACCTGGGACTTTGTGAGTGAGAACATTTTTTTTTGTGACATGGGCGTGACTTAAGTCCTTGGGGGCGGGACATGAAAACTGGGTGACTGTGATTGACATGCTCTTATTTCTAAAAACATGTTTTGATAGTGCTCTATCTTGGACTTAGAGTCTTTTGCTGGGGGCGGATGATCAAAAGAAAAATAGTTCAGAAAAAAAAAATCCTGGTCTGTGATGTCATCCTGGGGAAGCCGGGCAGGCTGCGGCCCATTTCCGCCCGGAGGGGGAGGAGCTTGCAGGAGCGCTGCGTTCTGTCCGCTCACCTTCCCTGACGTCCTCGGTCTGGAGCGGCGCTTCCGGGACTGCGGTGACGCAGCGCCATCCTCGGACCAAATGGAGCTAATCGCAATTAGCTTGCCATTTGGCCCGACATCAAATCTCGGTCCCCCATGGCACCTAGCGCTTCCCACCTTCCTTCCTCCATCCGCCAAGTTGCTTGCGGAAAAACGGATTGCTGGTAACATCTGTCACGACTTGGTCCTTGGCGTGGATTGTTTTTCCGTGGTCCAAAGCAACTTAACTGGACATGACGTGCAGGTGAGGACATGTTTTAATATTTAAACTCAAAAGGCTCAAAAGGGTATAAACAAAAGGCGCTCACAGCGGAGGTAAAAAACTTGACTAGGAAAACAAAAGGCGCGCACAATGGCGGAGAACTATGAACATTAAACAAAAACTTACGTGACAAGGAACTGTGAACATGGCATGAAGAAGCGTGATCATAAAGGGTGCAGAGCATAAATGTGGAGCATGAATGTGATGTTGCCAGGACGAACAACAGAAACAGAAAAGCTTATATAGTGACATGATAAGTGAAAACAGGTGCGTGACTAACCGTGAACAGGTGCGTGACATGACAATGTGAACCTGGTGAAACTAATGGTTGCTATGGTGACAAAGCAAGGGAGTGAAGACAAGAACTAAAAAGTGTCCAAAAACCAAGCAAAACAAAAACATGATCAACACAGACATGACATGATCTCTGTGTTCTTCTGGTTCGACTTATAGGACATCTGGAATCTGTCTTTTATTTTATTATTATTATTATTATTTATAAAATTATTTGTGATGTTTTGGGGAAGGCGTTTTTACAAGATCTTAGGGAGAGAACAGTCCTGCCCATTTTGGACACATCTTGTTTATATGATGTAGTGGAATTTCTGACCTTTGAACTATATTTCGTGTCTGTCAAGAATGTCTGCTCGTTTCATTCTTTTCTATTCTGAACCATTGAAGGATCATATATGGGTGAAATTTTAATATACAGTCGGTCAGACCATTGTACAAAATGTTTTGATTGTCCATTATGACTAAGGGATTCAAGGATGTTGCAGAACAAACAGGTCGAAAACAACAGGACCTTGACGCATGAGGGAAACAGATAAAATGGCCAAGTGACCAGGGCTATGGGTGATTTGCTTGATTCTCGAGTTCTCCGGAGGACATTGTCTGTCTGCATGGGCAACTCAATCCAACTTTGTATTTTTTGATTATGGGTAAATAAAACTTTTGTACTAAATTCACTTTTGTTGCTGTTTAAGCTTCGGACCATCCACCACATAAAATTAGCGTCACGAACAGGATGGTCTAGAACGCGGCAGGTCGACATCCGCTCCCGGTCTCTCTCTCTCAGGCAGACAGAGGTTTGCACGCGCGCATCTAAAGGTAAGCAATTTTGCTTAATGTGTAAAATCTGTCTGTCTGGAGAGGTCGGGACTGGTAAGACTAATTGCTGAACCTGTTTTTTATAAAAGATCGGTCTAGCTAAGTTCTCCAAAAACAACCTGGAACGGGGTAAATTATGGTTGGATTGGGTTGTTTTATATGTGATTATATTGTCTGTGTGTTGTTTGAAAACTTGTGATTTCTTGTTTTAACAATAAGGGGATTGTTAATAGAATTTTGGTGGTTTGGAGTGTTTAAGCATAAACGATTCGAGACGAATACCTTTTTAACCTCTTCCTCCCTCTGGCGTTGTCGGCAGAGGGGGCTTCTTCTGCAAGTACATCAGATTAGCAAAAGTTGGATACAGCTAAAGTTAAGGCAGGTTTAACTAACTGGTGGTACATTTGACTATAAAAAATTGTTACGTTTGTGAATGTGCGACACATCTGTCTATGTAGAAGCTGCAGCGGTGGAAAGAGCCTCATTTTAGGTGACCGTTCAGTGACTCCGGTAAAGGAGATCAACTGAGCTGATATTTGTCACGACGTTCTGTTTAAGTGTGCTGCAGTTTTAGACAGGTGGAGATCGGGCTGCATATGGTAGAGCTTTGGTGAAACTTGGTGAAACTGTATGGAACTGACCAAAACATGATGACTGTAGAGTATTGGGTGATTACAGGTGACTCTACGGTGCTTTTATGCTGTTGCCGTGTATTGGTCAGGGATGAAACGCAGGGTCTGCTCCGCTGAACGGGTTAATCGCCGTTGTATGAGTAAGAAGGGACCTGTGTTCGTGTTATAAGACGGCCGTTCCACAAAAAGCACGCGTGCATAGTTGTTTATATTTGTCCGGACATAGGGGTGGGTTTGTGATTTGTTAATGTGTGTATATATTGATGAATGTTGAGAAGTGTGTGTGTGTGGAGTGATTCAGTTTTTGTTGGTACATTTATATATATGCGTATTTTAATATTACTTGTGTATGCACCTGCGAGTCTGATCTGTTTTATTTCCCTCCTTTGAAAGGCAAGCACTACTCCCACACTACACACACACACTCCCGCACCCCCCCTCCACGCTTTTTCTGACATCCCTGCTAATCTGTAAAAGTTGGGAAATTGTCCAAAATGTGTGTGTTTATGAGAAGATAGACAAAGTTTATGTACAGAAATCATATGAGTGAATGATCCATCCATTTATCTTCTTCCGCTTATCGGAGGTTGGATCGCGGAGGCAGCAGCCTAAGCAGGGAAGCCCTAACTTCCCTCTCCCGAGCCATTTTGTCCAGCTCAGAGTGAATGATAAATGTTGTTTGTTATTATTAGGTTCTGATATAATACAGCTGTGCTTCTGGGCGAGAAAAATAGTTGACTGTTGAGGTTGTTTTTTAACTGTGCTGGTGATTCCACCCGGTTAACCGTGTGGAAGTGATTGTGACTGTGCGATATTATAGTTTTGCAAGAAGGGTCTGAGATTTTAATTACGGAAAAAGGCTCTCGCCCTTTGTTGATTTTTTGTGTGCGCGTGTGACACAGTAAGAAGAAGAGGAGGCTCTGCTGGGAGACATTTTGAGATAAGAGATGTGTCTTGGTAACGAGGGCGTGTGGCAAGGCTGTGTGACGTGCTGCACGTTAGACGTGGGCCGGAAATATGTGTCACTGTTAGCATAGCATTGACCTAGGTTAGCATTGAGCTAGTTTAGCATTGAGCTAGGTTAGCAAAAATTAGCTTACTGAGGCCTAGTAAGGCTAGGTTAGCATTTAGCTTGGCATTACAAAATGTGAGTGGACAGCTGTACTCAATCTGAAGAGAGTGCTGACAGGTTGGTTTTGATAAAAAGTAAAATAAAAGATATATGAATAATAAACATTTAAATATCAATAAATACATTTGGATTGTGGGACACATCATAGATTAGAACACATTGTAGCTTTGAATTAATATTTATATAGCAAATACATTAAATAAAGTTAAATAAGTAAATTCAATAAAAGTGAATTTAAATTTGATAAAGGTAAATTGATTATTTAAATATATTGACATTTTAATTATTTTAAGAATAATCACGATAAAATAAAATTTAAATTTATATTCTAAAACATTTTTAACTTTTATCTGTGCAACTTGTATTACTCAGAAATTGTAAACATTTATAGTCACACCTGTGTGAATCATGAAGTCTGAATCGCAGGGGAGGAAGAAGTACAGACAAAAGTCGCCACACTCAGCGCTCCAGTCATAACAAAACGTAGAGCAGCGTTTAACAAATTCTAATCAGAGGACATATTAAGATATGAGAACTTAAGTAAACAGACAGCAAGTAAACCACAAATAATAATTGAAATAAATAACAAAAGAAAGCAAATTTCTATGTGACAAATGAAGGGAGAGAGAGAGAGAGAGAGAGAGAGAGAGAGAGAGAGAGAGAGAGAGAGAGAGAGAGAGAGAGAGAGAGAGAGAGAGGGAGAGAGCAGGTGAAGGAAGATTGAAGGTGAAGAGGATGGATTGAGAAAATATGGAAAATGGATGTTTATAACCTTACTTGAGTGGTTTCTAGGAGAGGAGAATAGAAAATAGAAACATTGTGTGAAGTGTAAGGAAGAGATGGATACAGGACGTTGTTTGTAAAAGAAAAAGCAAGTTGAAGAAAAGATGAGAAAGTGACAAATGAAGGTATTCGTAAATGGGATTGGTGTGTCAGCGTATGCTGTTGGTGGTGGTTTGCTGCAAGTTTGTTTGTTTGTTTGGTTGTTTGAGTGAAATAGGAAAAAATCAATAGGAATAATTAGATGCAAAATGGAATAAAACTATGAATGTGCGACAGATAATGAATGAATAAATGAAATAAGTTATTTTGGTCATATAATCAACCATCAACCATTTTGTGTGACCAGTTTAACAGTACAAATTAGACATTTTAACAATCATACACATTTACACACAGAAAGAAAAGAAAAGAAAAAGACTGACCGAAAAAGGAATAGGCTGAAGCCAAAGCTTATATTTGCCTATCCTATACATTCACTGAACATTAGATTGCCTGGAACATCAATGTTAAAAGATGAAAGTAATTGTTACTATAATTTATAATGTTCAATCATTTCACCTTTCAAGGGTTTCTTAAACCATAACAAAAAACTACATGTGTTCAGCTCATCACTGAGTTTGTGCTACCATTTAACTCCTAAAACTGAAATACATTTGTATTTTTATAGTTGTTCTTACTGACCTATTTCAAAAATCAATATCCCCCGTAAATTATAGTTTTCTCCTCATAATGTAAATAAGCTAAGAATACAAGCTGGAAGGCTGTTGTTCTTTACTCGAAACATAATTTCCATTGTTTTTGAAAACAGAATATCTGAACATTTTAACACATTATAACTTATGAATAATGGATTGGTATGTTCATAGTAGCACGCTTTGTGTATTATTCTAATGATTTGTTTTAAGTTTAAGTATTGGGTCTATATTTGTTCCATAAACATTTCCCCAAACTTCAAAACAATATGTTAAATATGGAAAAATAAAAGAATAATATAACATATGTAGACATTTCTTATTCAGCGTGTGTCTTACTCTATACAGAATAGCAATGGATGTGGATATTTTCCCTTTATATATTCAATATGCGGTTTCCAACATAATTTATGATCAATTATTATTCCCAAGAAATTAGCTTCATATATTCTGTCAATGGATAAACATAATACATTTTAATTTATTAGATACTGAACAAATATAATTTAAACTAAGTATAAATAACTTAGGTCCCAATAACGAGGCTTGTGGAACCCCACAAGTTACTCTTTTTGGCTGTGATTTAGTCCTATTAATTTCCACATATTGAGATCTATTACTTAAATAACAACTTAACCACGTTTGAGAAACACCTTTCCAACCTATGGAGGTGGTGAGATAGGATGTGAGGAAAATGTCTGCTGTGGTGGAAGGTGAGTTTGGAAATTAATATAATAAAAGTAAGTTTTAAGTCGTTTTAACTTTAAAGTGTAGTCTAACATTTTTAGGTTGAAGTATTTTATTTTTATTTAGACATTGCATTACACCATGCATCTGGGTGGTGAGCTAAGATAGGATAATGGCATAACATAGAATAAATAAGGAGGCACACCAAATCTCAACAGCTTTCAGTTAGCTATAGACTTTTGATAGTACAATGCGAAAAACTATAACCTTTACAACCGTTTGCTTTGAATAGTGTTGAATAATAATTACAAATAAAAGCCTAGATTAATAACTATAATAAGAGTCGATATGTAAAGTGTTATAAAGGAGAAAAGTGTTGTTCGGCTTATCACTTAGCACACGGCCTTGTGTGGGTGTGTGTGCCACGCTATCAAAATGACTGGCGCCCAACACTGTGTGTGTGTGTGTGCATGTTGTGACTGGTTTGAATGAGCAGATGGAAGAACGAGAATAAATGCATGCTTTTATTTTGTAGAATATCACGCACGACAGGAGGTCAGAGTGCACAAGTAAAGTGTAGCATGACAGCGTGCTCGAACCAACTGATAGACAAATGATAGTTTAATTAACTTGTAGATAATCTTTAGTTGAATTAAAAAGTTACTTAAATACACATGAAGCAGTACGTAGAATCTTTGAATTAGGAGTATTGATTAATGTTTATTAGGACAATTAATGTTGTGATTTTAAACGTGATATGCAAAGTTGAACTAAGCAGGAAGAAAACGACAAGGCTGTGACAGAGCAGCAAGGAAACAACTCCTTAAAATGCAGATCGCTGAAATTAAACGTCAAAAGAACCAAGAAGTCAATATGCAGCTAAAGTATATTCAACAGTGGGTGTACGTGTTTTGAGCTCCAACATCTGGAGGGAAGAATCCTCAACAGACGTGAAACCAGACAGTTGGTCGCGGTGATCCTAGGTCAAGCCAGGGTGGAAACTGTTTTGCAGCCGGGTGACTGGTCATGTATGGGACTGTGCCAACTTCTCTAAACAAGACAAGCTCCAAATTTGCAGCCAGAACAACATACAGGTGTGACAGAGGATGCCCACAGCAGGACGAACAGCAGGAGATACAAACAGACCCCTGCTGGACATAAGTGTCAACGGACAATGTTATCAGTTCATGATTGACAATGGTGCCACACAATCATTGAAGCATCCCTTTGTTGCTTTACCTCTGCTTTACAAACTGTGCCCTGACATTCAATACCGCACAGAAGGAACCTTCCCGATGTTGCCTGACAGCACGACATCAGCTGACAACTACTGGGTACGCCTCCCAGGAACAAATGGAGGACGGGGACTGCACCTCAGCCCTGGCTGGCTGAGGTGCGTCTGTGTGTGCCGCCACCCGACACGCCAAAATGTATGATCATAATAGGAGCCCTTTGACTCTTATATATATATATATATATATATGTTGGAACTCAAGGTATGGCCACTCATGTGAACTATCCTTAGAACAATTAGCATGGTATAAGATGGACAATTGCTGTCCCACATTGTTGCCTTGCCCTCTGTCCCGCCTACGAAACCGAAGACTTAGGTCGAATGATAAAACAGGGCGTAGCTGCCACTGATTGAACCGACACGCAAATACCACATTTTCAATTGTTTTGGTTGTCTGTTAAAAACATAGCTATGGGCTGCAATTTGGACACTCCTGCTGTAGGATACAAGGAGCTGGCAGCTACACAACAGCTGAGCTAAAATAACACATTTAAGCATATCAAATAATTATAGTTGCTTATAACATACACAAAGTCGCGTAGAGACAGAAGTCTGTAGAAAGTATTCAGTAACAAACGTGTCTGCATCATTAAACTTTCTACAACAGGAACCATATTGAACAAATCCAGCAGTTACTGTCAGACTCTAATCTGGGGTACCTTTGTGTATCGGAGACATGGTTAAAACCCACAACATCTTTTGTTGTAATTAATGTCCCGGGTACAAGATTACAGAAAAAACAGATCAGGTGAAAAAGGGGGGAGGAGTTATGATTTACACTACCGTTCAAAAGTTTGGGGTCACCCAAACAATTTTGTGGAATAGCCTTCATTTCTAAGAACAAGAATAGACTGTCGAGTTTCAGATGAAAGTTCTCTTTTTCTGGCCATTTTGAGCGTTTAATTGACCCCACAAATGTGATGCTCCAGAAACTCAATCTGCTCAAAGGAAGGTCCGTTTTGTAGCTTCTGTAACGAGCTAAACTGTTTTCAGATGTGTGAACATGATTGCACTAGGGTTTTCTAATCATCAATTAGCCTTCTGAGCCAATGAGCAAACACATTGTACCATTAGAACACTGGAGTGATAGTTGCTGGAAATGGGCCTCTATACACCTATGTAAATATTGCACCAAAAACCAGACATTTGCCGTTAGAATAGTCATTTACCACATTAGCAATGTATAGAGTGTATTTCTTTAAAGTTAAGACTAGTTTAAAGTTATCTTCATTGAAAAGTACAGTGCTTTTCCTTCAAAAATAAGGACATTTTAATGTGACCCTAAACTTTTGAACGGTAGTGTATGTAAGGGAAAACATTAAAAGTGAACAAATAACCCTCCCAGTAGATCATTTTGAGTGTGTTGGAATTAAAATCACATTGTCCTCAGAAATGTATTTCAAGGTAATTGTAGCATACCGACCGACCACAGCTAAAGACATTTTTCTCAATTCATTTTCAGACATCCTCAAACAGCACAGTATGAAATAAATGATCGTTATGGGGGACGTTAATCTGGATTGGTTAAATAAATCGGGTAGAAAGAAATTTAAGGATATTATAAACGGCTTCTACATGATACAAATGATAAGCAGCCCTACTAGAATTACATTTGGATGACAAAAATCAAAGAGATCATCTGTAAATACACTAAAACAAAACCCAGAAAGAAAAGTGCTAAAACAAAAATACCTAGGATTAATAAAACAATTTGGATTCTAATGAAAAATCGGGAATCAGCTCTCAAAAGAGGAATTAAAACAGGTCTAAATACAGATCGTATGATTTTAAAAGTTTTGAGGAACAAAGTTACAATGCTTATGCGGAAGTCTAAGGCTGACTTTCACTTAGAATTAATCAAAGCTGCAAAAAGGAACATTAGACAGTTATGGAAAACCATTGAAAAACTCACTGGAATAGAGCAAACAAGAAACAACACTATAACATTAAATATAAAATATCAATGGCGCTACTATCACAGACAGTCTGGACATAAGTAATCATTTTAATGAACATTTCATCCAGTCTGTACAAACACTGAATAAAAAGTCCCTCAAAATCAGTGCAAATAATTGCCATTTATTCAGGATGGACTAAGTTTAGAATTAACAAATGAAACAAAGGCAAACAAAATCCTCCCTGCATTATCAAACTCACGATCTAGAGATATATACGGTCTGGACACTTTCTTCCTAAAAACGTATAAAGATAGTCTTACTGCTCCTATAACAACATTGATAAATAAATCAATAACAGAAAACACTTTCCCTACCACGTTGAAAACTGCTAATATCATCCCAATCCATAAAGCAGGAAATAAACAAGACATCAACAAGTACAGACCAATTAGGATTCTCCCCGTTATATCCAAAAGAATAGAACATTTGAAGTTAAAAAGTGGTTTTGGAGCAATCAAAGCTGCTCACACAGTCACTAAGGTTGGCATTATCAGAATCAGAATCAGAATAGTTTTATTGCCATTGTTTGAGAACGGGTTCACAAAATAGGAATTTTTCTTGGTGCAATCGTGCAACATAAAACACGTATAACACATATTTGGTAATAAAAAGAGCTGTAACTGAGCTATCAGATCTTGTTATAGACTTAGAAGGAATTCAAGGAATTCAAGGAGCTACTGTTAGGAGTTATTGTTCATGTGCCTGATGGCCTAGGGGAAAAAACTGTTCAGGTGGCGGGAGGTGTGGGTCTGGGTGGAGCGTAGTCTCCTGCCTGAGGGGAGAGGGGAGAATAGTTTGTGTCCAGGGTGAGAAGAGTCAGCTGTGATCCGACCCACACGCCTCCTGGTCCTGGAGGAGAACAAGTCCTGGATGGATGGGAGCTTGCAGCCAATCACCTTCTCAGCAGCATGTACGATGCGCTGCAGTCTATGCTTATCCTGGACTGTGGCGCCGGGGAACCACACGGTGATGGAGGAGGTCAGGATGGACTCTATAATGGCTGAGTAAAACTGCATCAGCATCTCGGTCGGCACTTTAAGTTTCCTCAGCTGCCGCAGGAAGTACATCCTTTGCTGGGCCTTCTTGATGAGGGAGCTGATGGTCGGCTCCCACTTGAGGTCTTGGGTGATGGTGGTGCCCAAAAAACGGAAGGAGTCCACAATGGAGAGGGGGGTGGGAGAGTCAATCAGGGTGAGGGGGGATGGTGGGGCTGTGACTTTCCTGAAGTCCATGATCATCTCCACTGTTTTCTGGGCGTTCAGCTCCAGGTTGTTGAGGCTGCACCAGGGCGCCAACCGGTCCACCTCTCTCCTGTAGGCGGACTCATCACCATCCGAGATGAGCCCGATGAGGGTGTTGTCATCCGCAAACTTGAGCAGTTTTACAGACTGGTGACTGGAGGTGCAGCAGTTTGTATACAGGGAGAAGAGCCAGGGGGAAAGTACACAGCCCTGAGGAGTACCAGTGTTCGTGGTTCGACTGTCCGAGACAATCTTCCCCAGCCGCACGTGCTGTCTTCGGTCAGTCAGGAAGTCATTGATCCAACTGCAGAGGGAGTCGGGCACGCTGAGCTGGTAGAGCTTGTCTTGTAGCAGTCCAGGGAGGATGGTGTTGAAGGCAGAGCTGAAGTCCACAAACAGGATCCTAGCGTAGGTTCCTGGGGAGTCCAGATGCTCCAGGATGAAGTGGAGGGCCAGGTTCACTGCATCATCCACAGACCTGTTGGCTCTGTAGGCGAACTGCAGTGGGTCCAGGAGGGGGGCGGTGATGTCCTTGAGGTGGGGCAGGACCAAGTGCTCAAAGGACTTCATGACCACAGACGTCAGCGCAACCGGCCTGTAGTCATTTAGTCCTGTGATCCGTGCTTTCTTGGGGACAGTGACAATGGTGGAGGTCTTAAAGCAAGACGGCACGCGGCATAGAGGTGTTAAAAATGTCAGTGAAGACAGGAGCCAGCTGATCCGCACAGTGTCTGAGAGTGGAGGGGGAGACACCATCCGGCCCTGGGGCCTTCCGCGTATTCAGTTTCAAGAACTGCCGGCGTACATCCTCTTCTCAGATGGAGAGGGCCTTTACAGTCCTATGATGTTCTTGGAGTCCTTTAACTCCTTTAATGAAGTGCTGGAATTGGTGGGGAGGGTGATGGTGGGGGGAGCAGGGCTTTGATGAGCTAAAGGCCGTTCATGACGACAGTAATGTGTGTTGAGGCCCTGAGCGAGAGTCCGGTCATTCAGGGCCTGGGGGGTTTTGGGCTTATAGTTCGTAAGGGCCCTTAGCCCTCTCCAAACGGCCGCAGAATCATTGGAGCGGAACTGTTCCTGTAGACGGTTAGAGTACACAGATTAAACTTTCTCCACTTCCCTGTTGAAGTGGTACTTCGCTTCTCTGTAGGTACTCCGGTACCCGCTTGTCCACGCAGCCTCCTTCTTCTTGCGCAGCTGTCGGAGCTTGGGTGTGAACCAGGGCTTGTCGTTGTTATAACAAGCCCTGGTGCGCGTTGGAATGATGCGCGCCTCATTGAACTGTATGTATGAGGTCACAGTGTCCGTATACTCGTCCAGATTGTCCGTGGCCGCTCCAATTGCCTCCCAGTCTGTCGTCTCCCAACATGCACGCAACTCGTCCACAGACTCGGCGGTGAAACACTTAATGGTCCTCATAACAGGTTTAGCCAGTTTCAGTCTCTGTCTGTATGAAGTGATTAAGTGCACCATCACGTGATCTGATAGTCCAAGAGCAGCGCGCGGGACTGCATGAAAAGCCTTGCTTATTGTAGTGTAGCAGTGATCCAAAGTGTTCTCCTCTCTGGTCAGGCATTTAATAAACTGTCTTTACTTTGGTAATTCCTGGCTCAAATTTCCCTTGTTAAAGTCACCAAGCACGATAACAAGAGAGTCTGGAAAAGACTGTTCCACATGTAAGATCTGTCCTGCAAGCGTGCGCTGAGCGTCACGCACGTCCGGGTGGGATGTAAACAGCCACCAGAATGAATGAAATGATCTCACGCGGTGAGTAAAAGGGCTTACAGTGAATGACAATATATTCCAGAGAAGGAGAGAAGTGTTTGGATATCACTGTCACGTCTGTACACCAGTTGCTGTTGATAAAGAAGCAGACTCCACCGCCTCTTTTTTTGCCGGAGAGCTCCGCGTCTCGGTCCGGGCGTGGAAGATGAAAGCCCTCCAGTAGAACCGCGCTGTCCGGGACACTTGCGCTCAGCCATGTCTCCGTGAAGCACAACACACAAGATGAGGAAAAGTCCTTGTTTCTTCTCATCAGCAACGCTAGCTCGTCCATCTTGTTGGCAAGTGAGCGTACGTTGGAGAGAAAGATGCCTGGTAGAGGCGTGCGTAATCCCCGTCCGCGGAGACGGACAAGAGCGCCCGCTCTCTTTTCTCTATGGTGCGGTCTCCCTCTTTTGATCACAGAATGGACCAAATCCGCAGCTGACGCTAAGATGACCGGTATTAAGTCCATAGGGATGATGAATCTGATGTTCAGTAGCTCTTCGCGGGTGTAAGAGCACCCGGACACACAATTTACGCACAAAAACAAACAAAACAGAGCGCACGAGGGCACCATGATGATGTAATTATGTTTGACATATCAACTTAATGTGTATTATATTTATCCATGAGAGCATTTTTTGTTGTAAATTGTGAGGTATGGCTGTTAAAATCTTGGTTGTTTTAAAAATGATGACAGATGTGAACAAGAGCATGTATTGTCTTTGTGTGATGATGTAAATAAGGTGTGGTTGTATTGTATATTAAAGGCCTACTGAAATGATTTTTTTTTATTTAAACGGGAATAGCAGATCCATTCTATGTGTCATACTTGATCATTTCGCGATATTGCCATATTTTTGCTGAAAGGATTTAGTAGAGAAAATCGACGATAAAGTTCGCAACTTTTGCTCGCTGATAAAAAAAAAGCCTTGCCTGTACCAGAAGTAGCGTGACGTCACAGGAGCTAGTATTCCTCACAATTCCCCATTGTTTACAATGGAGCGAGAGAGATTCGGACCGAGAAAGTGATGATTACCCCAATAATTTGAGCGAGGATGAAAGATTCGTAGATGAGGAACGTTACAGTGAACGACTTGAGAGGCAGTGATGGACGTATCTTTTTTCGCTCTGACCGTAACTTAGGTACAAGCTGGCTGATTGGATTCCACACTCTCCTTTTTTTATTGTGGATCACGGATTTGTATTTTAAACCACCTCGTATACTATATCCTCTTGAAAATGAGAGTCGAGAACGCGAAATGGACATTCAGTGCCTTTTATCTCCACGACAATACATCGGCGAAATGCTTTAGCTACGAGCTAACGTGATAGCATCGTGCTTTAACTGCATATAGAAACAAAAAAATAAACCCCTGACTGGAAGGATAGATAGAAAATCAACAATACTATTAAACCGTGGACATGTAAATACACGGTTAATGCTTTCCAGGCTGGCGAAGGTTAACAATACTGTGCTAACGATGCCATTGAAGCTAACTTAGCAACTTAGCAACGGGACCTCACAGAGCTATGCTAAAAACATTAGCTCTCCACCTACGCCAGCCAGCCCTCATCTACTCATCAACACCCGTGCTCACCTGCGTTCCAGCAATCGGCAGAAGGACGAAGGACTTCACCCGATGCGTTTGGTGGCCCGGAGACGTAGGAAGTCAAGGTGAGGTCGGCGGCTAGCGCGGCTAGCGCGGCTAGCGCTCCAACAAAGTCCTCCTGGTTGTGTTGCTGTAGTCCGCTGCTAATACACCGATCCCACCTACAACTGTCTTCTTTGCAGCCTTCATTGTTCATTAAACAAATTGCAAAAGATGTCCAGAATACTGTGGAATTATGAAATGAAAACAGAGATTTTTGTATAGGATTCTACGGGTACCATAACTTCCGTTACTCTGACTTCGTCACGCGCATACGTCATCATACCGCGACGTTTCAGCCGGATATTTCCCGGGAAGTTTTAAATGTCACTTTATAAGTTAACCCGGCCGTATTGGCATGTGTTGCAATGTTAAGATTTCATCATTGATATGACATATATCAGACAGCGTGGTCGGTAGTAGTGGGTTTCAGTAGGCCTTTAAGTATGTGTCAATGAAAGGGTTTTATGACTTTTCTTAATTTGATTACATGCTATAGTATGATTTTATTGTCATAATTTTATTGCATGATTTTTGTATCCCTTTAATTTAGGTAGCCAGGGACTGCAGATGGACAGTAGCTATTTAGATATAATCTGGTACAGAACATAGCTGTCTTTGAACTTAATGTTTCTGTGTATTGTCCTATCATATAAAGACTAAACTAAATAAACTACTTAGTGAATTATTGAGGCTACAATAATTCACTAGGTGTTGTAAAATATCATATTACTATTGCAAAAGCAAACATTGACCTCAAACATGACCTGTCCTCCGCCTCTGCTCTTGCTGCGCTTGACTATCAGCTGCCTTTTCTTTTTCTTGGATGTTTCTGAAAGTCCCACTACTATTACTACTACTACTACTACTACGACTAACACTGTCCCTTTTTCAGGGACAGAGGGGGGAGGTGAGTTTGGATTGTGTCAAGTTTCAGCGCTTCAAGGTTTTTATTTAATTGATAATTACAGTGGTTGGCGGAAGCAACCCCAACCTCAAAGGAGGATGCTAATTCAGTAATTAAATGTTTTGTGAATGATCTAATACCCCGACATGGTTTCCCCAAAAATATTAGGTCAAACAACGGCACCCATTTTAAGAAAACAGGTTATCATCCTCAGTCACAAGGTAAGGTTGAAAGGATGAACAAGGATCAAAACAAATTGGCTAAAATCTGTACACAGACCAAATTGAATTTGATGGACATGTTGCCATTAGCGTTAATGATCATTCGAATGTCCCTGAATAAAACTGTTTTAACGGGCTTTGAATTTTTCACCCTATGAACTGCATACAGATCAGCCCTTCCCAGGACCAGCAGCTTCCTTGGAAGGCGGAATCAGCGTGAGACCAAAATGGTATTTTACAAAATGCAGAATTTGTGTGCAAGTTCCTCTGTGCAAATTCGAGGATGACAGCCCGCCACTCCAGATTCCCTTCCACCCGCCGAGAGGGGCAAGGTCAAAATCGGATCCCAGACCTGTTCCCGATACCTGACTGGAAGGAATCGGGAGAGGAGAGACAACACCCGATACCTGACTGGGAGGAACCTCAGAGGAGAGAAAACACCTTGCCAGCGATGACGAGAACGACTAAGGTTGCCAGCAACGATGTGTTCGTCGGACCTCCAGCAGCTGTGGAAGGAGGTGTCGGGAGTGCCGAGCGGCGAGGAGGCCTTGAAGCAAGCCGAGAGCCTTCCCCAAAGCCCCAACAGCCCCAACTCTACCTCAGCCTTCCCCAGAGCGGCCAGCGCGCACATGCCACATCATCTGCCCCACTCAACCCCCTAGCAACGCCTTTTGAGCCTGCGGCATCTGAAGAAGAACGGGAGCAGGCAGAAGACTCATGGTTAGCCACTGAAAGGGGTGAAGTGCTGGTAACCTCTCCCCCAGGTCATAGAAGAGCGAGGCTGTAGTAACAAAATAAACACATAGTCTCACAGCCCAGAAGACGACGCCGAGAGAGATCTCCCTCCGTTAAGCTGCCATCTACACGAGTACTAATCGAGCATGGACTCATACGATATTCAGTTTTGTGTTCAAAATCAATTGGTAATCAACAATATTGGTAACTACACTCATTGCAAATGCCGGAAAAATAATTCTGCAACAGCTTACAGTCATAAGTCTATATTCATTTTAAAACAGATTTTGTTTGATTAATCATTAATGTGAAATACATCTGAATAAGCATATATATATATATATATATATATATATATATATATATATATATATATATATATATATATATATATATATATATATATATATATATATATATATATATATATATTCATCTAATTATGTTCAATGATGTTCATGATCAAAGTATTCTGTTATTCCTTTACTAAATCAAAGGGTAGGCCACTAATTGTGTTCTGTGATATGGTTTTACTGCAGGCTGGTAACAGCGATCACTCCGTAGAAGGGTCATAGAGGAATTTCGCCTTGTATAAAAACATTGGGGTTTTTGCCTCTATCTGTGGTAGAGATTTTTAAGTAAGTGGCCTACGTCAGGAATCGGTATGGTCCAGGGTTCTAGAACCCTGGAAGGGGGGGATGTAGTGGAATTTCTGACCTTTTAACTATATTTCGTGTCTGTCAAGAATGTCTGCTCGTTTCATTCTTTTCTACTCTGAACCATTGAAGGATCATATATGGGTGAAAGTTGAATATACAGTCGGTCTGACCATTCTACAAAATGTTTTGATTGGCTATTATGACTAAGGGATTCAAGGATGTAGCAGAACAAACAGGTCGAAAACAACAGGACCTTAACGCATGAGGGAAACAGATAAAATGGCCAAGTGACCAGGGCTATGGGTGATTTGCTTGATTCTCGAGTTCTCCGGAGGTTGTTGTCTGTCTGCATGGGCAACTCAATCCAACTTTGTATTTTTTGATTATGGGTAAATAAAACTTTTGTACTAAATTCACTTTTGTTGCTGTTTAAGCTTCGGACCATCCACCACAATGACAAGACCAATTCAATTGATTATTCATGGTTAACCCTATGCAGAAAGCTTTCTCAACAGTAAACCATGATCTATAACAATATGCCCAAAGTGGGGCCTGCGGGCCAAACTTGCCCCATCATGTCATTTTGTTTGGCCAGTCAAAGGGTGGCAACCAAATATTACACATATTCATACTGACCTATTTCAAGCTGCACAATATTGATACTATGTCTGCAAGGCTACACTGTAAAAAAGTCAGTATATTTTAGGGTAAAAACATGGCAGCTCAGTTGCTGAAATTTACCCTAAAATGATCCGTAGTACAATTTTTCCATTTGCAAATAATGCACTGTAAAAAAAAAGGAAATATAGATTTTACGGTAAAGTTGCAGCACAGTAGCCAGAATTTTGCGGTTAAAAATAACAGTGGTATGGTTTTTCAATTAATAACTACATCAACAGAACCAACAAAATGGAGGAGGAGTAGCTGTGTACGTGATGAAGAACCTGAACTACAAAGTGGTAAAAAAAACATGTCATTTGCTATAGATAATATCTTAGAATATATTACCATTGAAATATGTTGGGAAAAAAGCAAAAACATATTCATCAGTTGTATATATAGATCACCTAAGTCAAGTATAGAAACATTTGAAGAATGGATCAAGGCTACTTACATGGACAATGGACAAAGAATAATTTTCTCATGTGGTGACTTTAATATTGACTTATTGAACCCTAACAAGCAAAAGTCTAGTGATGACTTCATTGATACAATGTACAGCATCAGTTTATATCCTAAAATCACAAAGCCAAGCAGAATCACAGCACACTGTGCCACGCTTATTGATAATATTTTTACCAATGATTTTGATAATAACACTACAAGTGGTCTACTTATAACCGACGTTAGTGATCATCTGCCAGTTTTTACAATATATGATGGAAACTACAAGAAGAACATGGAAGACAAAAGGACATTTCGAAGACTGTGCACAGAGAAGAGGATGATTGCCTTCAAAATTGAGCTACAAAAGCAAGATTGGGACAATGTGTACAATGAAAAAGAGGTTGATGAAGCATATGACCATTTCTTAAACAAGTTCATAATACTTTATGACAAACATTGTCCATGGATACAACTCAGTAATAAGTAGAGAAAGAATAATCAACCATGGTTGACAAAAGTATTAAAAAATGCTTGTAAGAAGAAGAATACACTATATAGAACATTTATAGCACAAAGAACTATAGAGGCAGAAATTAAGTACAAAAAGTATAGAAACAAGTTAACATACATACTACAATCATGTAGAAAAGAATATTACAGTGAATTATTGGACAGGAACAAAAATAATATGAGAGCAACATGGGGCATCCTCAATAGCATTATTAAAAATGGAACTAAGAGGGACCACCCTCAATACTTCTTAGACGGAAATAGAAAAAAATGACAACATAAAGGAAGTAGTTGAAAGCTTCAATAATTATTTTGTAAATATTGGACCAAAATTGGAAGAAAGGATTCCAGACTCAGTTCCAATTGAGGACTATAATGATACCATAGAGCAAAATCCCAACACCATGTTCCTCAGTAATGTGACACAGGAGGAAATAGTTACAATTGTGAAAAAAAGTAAATCTAAGACTTCAACTGATTGTAACAGAATTGATATGGAAACGATAAAAAAGGTCATTGAAGAGATCTCAGGACCATTAATGTATATTAGTAACCAATCATTTCAAACAGGTACATTTCCAAACAAAATGAAAATAGCTAGAGTTGCACCAATTTATAAGACTGGAGACAAACATCAATTTACAAATTATAGACCTGTTTCTTTACTTCCACAATTTTCTAAAATCATTGAAAAACTGTTCAATAACAGATTAGAGAGTTTCATAAATAAAAATAGAATACTCGAAGAGAACCAATATGGATACAGAGCTAATGTTTCAACTTCAATGGCTTTAATTTAAATTACAGAAGAAATTACCCATGCAATATATAGTAAAAAAATGTGCGGCAGCGGTTTTTATGGATCTAACTAAAGCATTTGACACAATTAATCGCAATATTTTAATCAAAAAACTAGAACGATATGGCATCAGAGGGTTAGTCTTAAACTGCATAAGAAGTTATCTAACGGACAGGAAACAATATGTGAAGCTAGGCGAACACACATCTACAACGCTAAATATATCCTGTGGTGTACCTCAGGGATCAATACTAGGACCTACATTATTCAATCTCTATATAAATGACATTTGTAAAGTTACAAAAGATTTAAAGTTAGTATTATTTGCGGATGATACAACAGCGTTTTGTTCAGGAGAGAACACACAGAAGATAATACAAATAATAACAGAAGAAATTAACAAATTAAAAAGA
Source organism: Entelurus aequoreus (assembly GCF_033978785.1). Taxonomy (NCBI): domain Eukaryota; kingdom Metazoa; phylum Chordata; class Actinopteri; order Syngnathiformes; family Syngnathidae; genus Entelurus; species Entelurus aequoreus. The sequence continues at coordinate 86,214,787 of NC_084732.1, forward strand.
TGGTTTGACAAAAACAGACTATCGTTGAATCTCAGTAAAACTAAAATAATGCTATTTGGTAACAGTAGAAGAGAAAGTCAAACACAAATACAAATAGACGGAGTAGAAATTGAAAGAGTAAATGAAACCAAATTTCTAGGTATAATGATTGATGATAAATTGAACTGGAAATCTCACATAAAAAATATACAACATAAAGTAGCAAGAAACACGTCAATAATGAATAAAGCAAAACATGTTCTAGACCAAAAATCACTTCATATTCTCTACTGCTCACTAGTGTTACCATATCTGAGCTACTGTGTAGAAATATGGGGAAATAATTACAAAAGTACACTTCATTCATTAACGGTGTTACAAAAAAGATCCGTTAGAATAATACATAATGTTGGATATAGAGAACATACAAACCCTTTATTTATTGAATCAAAAATACTGAAATTCCATGACATAGTGAATTTGCAAACAGCTAAAATTATGCACAAAGCAAACTATAACCTGCTACCCAAGAATATACAACAATTTTTCTCAAAAAAAAAGGAGAAATATAATCACAAAAAAAAACTTAATTTAAAACATTTGTATGCACGTACAACACTTAAGACCTTCAGTATGTCAGTATGTGGAATTAAATTATGGAATGGATTAAGCAAAGCAATCAAACAATGTACTAATATGATCCACTTCAAGAAACTCTTCAAACTTAAAGTGTTTACAAAGTACAAAGAAGAAGAACCATGACAAACATTCTCAATTTATTTCATCCATCCATTCATTCATTCTTAAAGTAATCTTACTTATCTCATCATATGAAATATGACTTACTTCACCAATTATTATTATTAAATTATTACTATTATTTATTTATTTATTTTTATTGTGATTACTTATGGAGTTCATTGTGAATAAATTGTGAACAGGAAGTGAACAAAAAGTTTTAGCAACTGTTATGTAAAGAAAAGGGGTATGATTAAATAAGCTCTGCTTCTTCCTACTCCTTTTCGAACATGTTGAAAAGAGAAACTGGAAATTGTGATGTATCATGTTGTATGCTTGCATGTTCGAAATAAACTCAAACTCAAACTCAAACTCAATTTACAGTAATGCACTGACCGTAGATTTTTCTATAATAAAAAAACTGGCAGCTAAGTCGACAAAATTTTACCGTAAACATAGAGTTAGAGTTAGAGAGTTAGAGTTTGAGTTTATTTCGAACATGCAAGCATACAACATGATACATCACAATTTCCAGTTTCTCTTTTCAACATGTTCGAAAAGGAGTAGGAAGAAGCAGAGCTTATTTAATCCTACCCCTTTTCTTTACATAACAGTTGCTGAAACTTTTTTATTCACTTCCTGTTCTCAATTTATTCACAATAAACTCCATAGGTAATCACAATAAAAATAAATAAATAAATAATAGTAAGAATTTAATAATAATAATTGGTGAAGAAAGTCATATTTCGTATGATGAGATAAGTAAGATTACTTTAAGAATGAATGAATGAATGGATGAAATAAATTGAAAATGTTTGTCATGGTTCTTCTTCTTTGTACTTTGTAAACACTTTAAGTTTGAAGAGTTTTTTGAAGTGGATCATATTAGTACATTGTTTGATTGCTTTGCTTAATCCATTCCATAATTGAATTCCACATACTGATGTACTGAAGGTCTTAAGTGTTGTACGTGCGTACAAATGTTTTAAATTACATTTTTCTCTAAGATTATATTTCTCCTCTTTTGTTGAGAAGAATTGTTGTATGGTACCGGTTTTCATTTTTTAAGAGTGGTGTTGTTTTTCATTTACAGTAATGCACTGTAAAAAAAAAATTAACACAGACTTTTCTGTAAAAAAACCTGGCAGCTCAGTCGCCAAACTTTACTGTAAAAAAATAAGAATGATACAGTTTTTTAATCTACAGTAATGCACTGTAAAAAAATTACCATTGATTTTTCTGTAAAAATCTGGCACCTTAATCATCAATATGTTACCGTAAAAATAAATGTGGTACTGTTTTTAATTTAAAGTAACCTACGTTAAAAAAATTACCATATATTTTTCTGTAAAAGACTGGTAGCTCAGTGGCCACAATTTTACCGTAAAAATAAGTGGTACCGTTTTTCAATTTGCAGTAATGCACTGAAAAAAAAGTCACAGACTTAACGATAAAAAGCAACAATAATTTGGTCTAAAAATCATTGTAAATTCTACAGTGAACAGTTTGTTACCGTAAAATATATACGGTTTTTTTTACAGGATAACTAGCTGCCACCTATTGGCTTTATCGATCGATGGACTGTATCTTCTTACAACCTTATTTATATATGGCAGTCTGAGGCTAAATTCCTCACTCGTGGTGCTGTTGCATGTTAAAGGGGAACTGCACTTTTTAAAAAAAATTTACCTATCATTCACAATACTTATGTCGGACAAGAACACATGTTTTTATTTTTTTTAATGCATTATAATTAGTAAATAAATGCAATCAAAAGTATGCTTAAAATGTAGCCTATAGGAGCCGCTCTATTCTGCCTATAAAATACCTTTAAAGAAACATCCAAACACCTCCATTAAGGTTTTATATACAAGCTGTAAGTATATATGTAATGTAGTAACAGGCACATTTATAACAATATTTCATATTTACAAATTTTGATCATTTTAAGCATATGCGGCGCATTCATTTCAAAAACGCATCACGACGTTCGCTTCTTTTAACTACATCACTGTTTAAAACTCTCATGAGAGCCAACACACATAATTAAACATCACTTACCATGTCAGCTGTCATTAGGAGGCCGACAGATTGAATCTTGTTATATTACCGTTTAGATGAAGAATGACTTATGGGTAAAATGAGGACCGCCCATTGGCTCTTTTATTTACAATTTATTTACGTTTGTTTACGAGTGAGAATGCATTTTTTTTAAATACAGCCAACATCATGTTTTTTATAATGATTGTGAACGATAGGCAACATTCCCAAAAAAGTGCAGTTCCCCTTTAAAAATCGTTGTTTGGCCGCCAGACCGTAGGCACTTTTTTCTTTGGCCATGAAGGTAAAAAGTTTGTCCACCCCTGATTTATAATGTTGAACGCTGCAATAAAATCCACATGTAGTAAGACAGCACAAACATATTTTTTTATCATCAATTTGTTGCTGCCAATCATCATTCATATGGAAAAGTTTTATAGCTGCAGAGTGACCATCTCTGTAGGCATGCTGAAACTGCTGAACATGCTGAAAGATAAGAAATTTGTTTCAATGATTTTGCTAAGAACAGGTAGAATACTAATTGGTCTACTATTGGTACCACAAAAGGCTGTCTTATTATTTTTAGGTATGGTTATCATTTTGGTTACTTTACAAGCTTGAGGAAATAGATCTCCTCTCTGAGCTGCCACCTTACCGTGGTAGAGGAGTTTGCGTGTCCCAATGATCCTAGGAGCTATGTTGTCCGGGGGCTTTCATGCCCCCTGGTAGGGTCTCCCAAGACAAACAGGTCCTAGGTGAGGGATCAGACAAAGAGCAGCTCGAAGACTTCTATGGGAATGCATCAACAAGGACTCAGATTTCCCTCGCCCGGACGCTGGTCACCGGGGCCCCCCTCTGGAGCCAGGCCCGGAGTTGGGGCACGATGGCGAGCGCCTGGTGGCCGGGCCTGTCCCCATGGGGCCCGGCAACGTGGGTCCCCCCTCCAATGAGCTCACCACTCATGGGAGGGGCCATATAGGTCAGGTGCATTGTGAGCTGGGCGGAAGCCGAAGGCAGGGCACTTGGCGGTCTGATCCTCTGCTACATAAGCTAGCTCTTGGGACGTGGAACGTCACCTCGCTGGGGGAGAAGGAGCCTGAGCTAGTGCGCGAGGTTGAGAAGTTCCGGCTGGATATAGTCGGACTCACCTCGACGCACAGCAAGGGCTCTGGAACCAGTTCTCTCGAGAGGGGCTGGACTCTCTTCCACACTGGCGTTGCACACAGTGTGGAAGAGAGTCAAGCCGGACAGTGACAGGAACCCCAGAGCCCGGCCCACCGCGCCGCCCACAAGGGCCAGCAGCAGGCCGCAGACAGACGCACCCGGCAGAGGACAAGGCACGAGAAAAGCAGGGGACAGCCAGACCCCGAGCCAGCGAGAGACCATACCCCACACGGGCAGAAAAGCGGGACGCCCCGCCCGAGGGGCCCGGAGACCCCCCGCAACCGGACGGGAAGACCGCCCCCGCCCCACCGGCAACCGGGCCCCCACGAGCCCACCCCCCACCCCCGGAGAGCGCGGCAAGGCCATCCCCCGGCCACCCCACCCAAGCCGGCCGCCACAGGACCACCCAGCACAGGGCCACGGGAACCACCCACCCCTCTCGCAGGGACCCCAACGATGGAGATGGAACAACCAGCAACCGCCCCGCCAAGTCCCCCCGCCCCTGAGGTAGGGGGAAAATAAAAAATAAATACAAAATAAAATTAATAAAATATATTTAAAAAATAAAAATAAATAAATAATTAAATATATTAAAAAAAAAAAAAAAAAAACACACACACAAGGTCACTACCCCAACAACTGGCCGACTCGCAGCACCTCGGAAAACCTTGCAGCACCAAGCTACCACAGTAGACGCAGGGACTAGACCCAGCAGGCCCCAACCAAGACGGGCAACCGGAAGGGATGGACGGTGGGACCCAGGAGCTCCAGACACGCAGTCGGGATGCAGTAGTCTGAGGCGCCGACCCCCACCTGACAGGCAGGCCCAGAACGTACCCCCAGAAATATACATACATATCTATATACATACACATGTACACATACACACACATACACATATATACATATACATACACATATATACACATACACATAAATATACATACATACATACACATACACACACATATACATACATATAAACAGCTTGTCAGCCCCGACAACCACCACGCGCGCGCGCTGCCACCAGTCACAACATCAGCCAGCCCCCTGCACCAGACTCAGCAGCCACGGGCGCTCACACCACAAACAAACAGCAGCAGAAACAGCAGCCGTAATACCCCCAGACAGCCAGCACCACCCAATCAAGTCAAAGCGATCAAACAAAAAACTGCGACCGGCAACCACACGCCAACAGGATCACGGAGACCAGCCAGCGCCAGCCCGCCGGCCAGCCCAAACGCCAACACGCAAACAAGAGACACCAACACCCCACCCCCACCAAAAGACCCCACCACCCCAACCCAAACCCGCACAAACACACCACCGCCCAAACAACCGAGACACAGCATCCAGACCAGACATGGGGGCCGCGCCGCCACCACATCAAGTCACCAACAGTAGGCCTTTAACGTAGAAGTAAAAATAATTTGATTACTAATGGAATTACTCTTTACTAAATGCAACAGTGACCAGAGAAAGTAATTAATGTGTTACTTAACCCTTGTGTTGTCCTCATTTCCTGTATACACCCCGTGTCTTCCGGGTCAAAATGACCCATCTTCACAAAACCCCTAATATAAGCAGCTTAATTGAATTTAAACACCAAATTTCATTTTCTTGAAGAAACAACTTGTCATTCACCACAAAATGTGTGAATAACTGAGTTTTCCCTCTTCACATCATTTCTATAGCTTAAGAAAAGCAAAAAAATGTGAGTTTTGAATGCATTTTTATTCATCCCAATGACTCAGTTTCTTTCTTTTCTTTCTCCAGTGAACAATTGAAGACAATGTACAATACAAAAATATGAAAAATAACATAACCCATTCAACTAATTAACTAATTAACTAACCCTAATTGGCACATGTAGGGCAGTTTGCAAGTGCGCAGTCTTTGCAGATATATTTCTTACACCTGCAGCACATAGTATGTGTTTTACAGTCCTTCTTTTGAGGGGAGAACTGACATCTCTTCCTCTTACTTGCCCTAGCTGGGGAAGTGGCTGTGGTAGCTGGATCCTCAGGTTGATCAGGAGATCCTGCACTCTGAATAGCTTTTACAACTGCTGCTGAGGCTTCTGTGCGGGGAACATGCTTCCTTCTTTCAATGAGTGGAATTACAAGTGCATTTAGCTTCTCCAGGAACACCCTCCTCTTGTTCTGCTTACAAGACATCCAGGTCGGGTTGATCTCTCTCTAAATCACAAAGGCATTGTAGGAGGAAACATCAATGATGTTGTGGAAGATGACCAGGGGCCAGCGGGCAGTCATCCTTCTGCAGCTGTATGTTCCAATCACCTTATCTAGGTTGTCCACACCTCCCTTGTTGCGGTTGTAGTCTAGGATGATGACTGGCTTCCTGTCCTCACGATCGCTAACGTCACCATCTATGTGCAGTGTTGCTCAGAAGAACTACATTGTCCCAGACCTCTCTTATGGCTGCAAGTTTGTCTGTCACACGTCTTGCTGGTCTTGACTCACGGTCATCAAATCGTATCAGTCTTGAGTAGGTGTGAAAGAGTTTGAGTGGCATTGTGGCTTGGAAAATGGGCCTTCCACTCTCTGCTTCCCATAGACTAGTTGCAGCCTCACCTCGGGACCTGTATACACCGGCTAAGATTAGCAGCCCTAAGTAGGCCTGCAGGTTAGTCTCATCCATCTTTTTCCAGCTGTCTCCATATTTGCGAAAACCCTCCAAATTTTTCATCTCCAGGATTATTTTTTCAATTGCTGGTGTGATAAACAGGTAGAATTTAGAAACAATGTCATGGGCATGAGAAACGGCATACCTTGTGGGTCCTGGGGTCATCTTTATGATGTTTTGTTTTGCATGCCTGCCTTGATGGTCAAATGCTGCTGAGGACCATGTTATTTTGCCATTTTTTGAAAGGAAAGTCTCTCTTTCAGCTTCAGGGTTTTCTTCTTCTGAAGATGATTCATCGTGCTCTGGATTGTATTCCTCCCCACCTTTCTCTTCTGATACATCCTCCACTCCCTCTTCTGAATCAGAGTTGTCTTGCTGGACATCTGAAAAAATCAGCTCTAAAGCCTCTTCAGCGGTATGACGCACACTCGGGGCCCTGTGATCTGCAGCACCTTTATAATCTCTGGAAATCCACAGAAAAAGAGCTCTGCTACTGATGGACTATAACAACTAAAACATTGTAACATTCTGTGATGTATAAATAACTTTGTGACTTTGATTTCAACACTTTGTGACTCACGGGTCATTTTGACCCAAAGACCACCTTTGTAAATTTTTTTGTACAGCTTACATGGAAATGTGAATAAAAGCAACATTTCACTTTTTCTACTGTTGTTGCCAATCTAGGAAAAGTCATAAAATTTCAAGTTAAAAAAATATCGTTTAGGGCATTTTTTTTTGGTTTTTAACACAGTGGCGGGTCAAAATGACCCAAGGACAACAGGAGGGTTAAAAACATTTTTTTTAAATATATGTCATACCATATGATAGGCTGACCATATTCTGAAATCCCAAAAAGAGGACACATATATGCGTGCCAAGGCGGGCAGCACGCCAAGGCCGGGAAGAGGTGAAAATTTGCCAATGATACTCGAACTTGCTTTATTAATAATATATTTATTTAAATAAAAAATGTTTTCCCCTCTGTTGACAGCAGTGTTGGCGCTAGGAATTTTCAAAATGGGGTCCCAGAGACCCCATCAAGTCATAAAAAGGGGGTCCCACAGTAAATTTTTGGGGTCCCACTTTTTTGTAAGCGTTTTGAAAACAAATGACAAATGTATGCATTATCCTGTTGTATCTCACACTCTGTATTGTGTTTTGGAAAAAGGTTGTCATAAACGTTACTTATTTAATTTTAAAAAATTATACAAAAGAAAACACATTTGTATACATATGTAAATGTATTCAGTTATAAACGTTCATTCACTTTCTTCTTTCCTTCATGGATCTAAACTTTACCACTGCTGATAGTTTTTTCTATGTTTTTAATTAATAAGTTGTAGGTGTATTTATTTCAGTATAAAAGTGTAAAAAGTGTTTTGCTTGGGCCATGAAATGATGATAATGGTGTGCCAGGGCATACATACATTTTATATTTAACGCTTAGATCTCTGGAGTCTACATCAACTTCAGATCTATCCCTCATTTCAAAATGTTTTAGTTTTTTAATGTTGTTTTTTTGTTTGTTTGTTTTCCGCCCTTTTTTGTCAAACAAAACTATGTTTTTTTTATAGCAAACACATAAAATATGCAAAATCTTCCACCAGAAATATTTTTCAAAGTGGAATATTTGATGTGAAGTAATCGGAACCTTGGATAGGTCAATAATTCATAATAACATTGATTTTGATTCAATATTATGTTTTGAGCAATGATAGTTTGAAAGAAAAAAAAAAACAGCTTTGTTTCATTAGTCAACATTGCAACTGTTTCTAAATTACATTTCACCTGTAAGCTTTTTTGTTTCACTTTTGTTATGTTTTTGTTTATTTTAATAGTATTTTTAGAATGTGCCGTGGGCCTTTAAAACATTAGCTGTGGGCCGCAAATGGTAAAAAAAAAAAAAATCTGCGTCCTTTCTGATTTCAATGCGTTAAAAAGAAACAATAAGTGCGTTAACGCCAACACTGCTTGACAGTATAACAAAATAAGTCACACTTATATTCTGTAACATTCACAGTTTTGGAAAAAAGTGCAAAGGTAGAAATATTCAAAATAACCTCTTGTATATAATCTAAATATAAATAATGCCTCAAAGCAAGTTAATTAAATTCAAACAAAAAACAGCAGACAAGCTATCGCCCTGCACAGCTGTTTTGTGCTTTGTAGTGTTGATATGGGCTTGTAGATCGTTGGCCCCTTTATTTGCCACAGATATATACGTTCCTGCTTTGCACACAGTGCATTCTGCTTTCCATGTGTCACGGCCAGGACGAAAACACAGATACTTATCCCGCAAATCATCTGTGAAGTTGCATTTACGTTTCGGCTTCTCTCTTGTGTTCTGTCTGTCTCTCGACTGTCTCGCTCTCTTGCTCTCTGTCTCTGCCCCTCCCTCACGAATGTTGCTAAGTGGGCGCACCTTCACAATTTGTTTTGTTTTCAACCCCTTCTTAACTCTGGACGTACATTGAAAATACACGCAACCCTAACTCAAAATGCCGGATATTTGAGGCATTTAAGAAACCCCGCCCGGACAGCCCCGCAAAAGAGGACATTTAAAGAGAACGTTTTTTTTTTATTGATTGAGACTTTATTAGTAGGTTGCACAGTGAAGTACATATTCCGTACAATTGACCACTAAATGGTAACACCCAAATAAGTTTTTCAACTTGTTTAAGTCGGGGTCCACTTAAATTGATTTATGATACAGATATATACTATCAGATATATACTATCATCATAATACAGTCATCACACAAGATAATCACATTGAATTATTTACATTACTTACAATCATGGGTGTGGAGGGGGTGGGGGGTAGGATCTGGACAGCAAGTAGTGGACATAGAGAGAGAGAGAGAGAGAGAGAGAGAGAGAGAGAGAGAGAGAGAGAGAGAGAGAGAGAGAGAGATCAGGAGGCATAAGAAAACGTATCTGCATTTGTTAAAGTTGAAGTTAAAGTACCAATGATTGTCACACACACACTAGGTGTGGTGAAATTTGTCCTCTGCATTTGACCCATCCCCTTGATCACCCCCTGGGAGGTGAGGGGAGCAGTGGGCAGCAGCGGTGCCGCGCCCGGGAATCATTTTTGGTGATTTAACCCCCAAGTCCAACCCTTGATGCTGAGTGCCAAGCAGGGAGGTAATGAGTCCCATTTTTATAGTCTTTGGTATGACCCGGCCGGGGTTTGAACTCACAACCTACCGATCTCAGGGCGGACACTCTAACCACTAGGCCACTGATTGTTTACATTTGATTATTAGCAATCCGGGGAGGGTGTTAGTTTAGGGTGATAGCTGCCTGGAGGTGAACTTTAATTGCGGTTTTGATTGCCCTTTATTTTATACCTGTTGGGAGCGCATTCCACATTGATGTGGCATAGAAAGAGAATGAGTTAAGACCTTTGTTAGTTCGGAATCTGGGTTTAACGTGGTTAGTGGAGCTCCCCCTGGTGTTGTGGTTATGGCGGTCATTTATGTTAAGGAAGTAGTTTGACATGTACTTCGGTATCAGGGAGGTGTAGTGGATTTTATAGACTAGGCTCAGTGCAAGTTTTTTAACTCTGTCCTCCACCTTGAACCAGCCCACTTTGGAGAAGTGGGTAGGAGTGAGGTGGGATCTGGGGTGGAGGTCTAGAAGTAACCTGACTAGCTTGTTCTGGGATGTTTGGAGTTTAGATTTGAGGGTTTTGGAGGTGCTAGGGTACCAGGAGGTGCATGCGTAATCGAAAAAGGGTTGAACGAGAGTTCCCGCCAGAATCCTCATGGTGCTTTTGTTGACCAGAGAGGAGATTCTGCAGAGAAATCTCGTTCGTTGGTTAACCTTTTTGATTACCTTGGTTGCCATTTTATCACAGGAAAGGTTAGCCTCTAGAATGGAACCTAGGTAGGTGACCTCATCTTTCCTGGTGATAACAATGTCACCCACTTTTATAGTGAAGTCATTGACTTTCTTAAGGTTGATGTGGGACCCAAACAGGATGGATTCCGTTTTACCCAAGTGTATGGATAGCTTGTTGTCAGCGAGCCAGGTGCAAGCTCTACAGAGCTCAGCACTGAGGATTTTCTCCACCTGTGACTTGTCCTTGTCGGATACCAGCAAGGCCGAGTCATCCGCAAACAAAAACAATACACAGTCGCATGCCGATGACAAGTCGTTTATGTATATTAGGAACAGTAAATGTCCCAATATACTGCCTTGGGGGACTCCACAGCTCACCGAGAGGGGGGGCGGGGGGGGGAACGACGACACGGTGCCGTTTACCTCTACCACCTGCTCCCTCCCCTCCAAGTAAGATTGCATCCAGCTCCATGAGGTTTTGTTAAATCCGATTGCTCTGAGCTTATCCAACAGTATAGCGTGGTTAACGGTGTCAAAGGCCTTCTGAAGGTCCAGCATGACCATGCCGCAGTATTTGCCCGCGTCCACCTCATGTTTGATGTGGTCGGTCAGATAGAGAAGGCATGTGTCAGTGGAGTGGTTAGTTCTGAAGCCGGATTGGAATTTGTACATGAGTTTATTAGTGGCAAGGTAAATATCGACCTGTTCATAAACTATTTTCTCCATTACTTTTGAAATGGAACTGAGAATAGAAACAGTTCGGTAGTTGCCAGGTTCCAATTTGCTTCCTTTTTTAAAGAGGGGAGTTACTCTTGCTATCTTAAAATCTTTTGGTACTTGGCCTTGTGTAATTGATAGGTTTATTATGTGCGTGATGATCAGGGTAATGATGGAGGCAGAGTCCCTGAGGAATCTGGAGGGAATATTATCAAGGCCGGTGGCCTTGTTTGGGTGGAGCGCGCTCAATTTTTTAAACACCTCATCAGCTGTGACCATTTCTAATTTGAAATCATCGTTGGATACTCCTAGCTTTCTGTAGAAGGCTTTAATGTGTTCTACACCAAAGCGACCAGAGGGACAATGAGTAATGAGTTTATCAGGCCTTAAAAAGGCAATGTCAACAAGTTTTCCTGCTGATCTCATTTTGGGTAGCAATCAATCAATCAATCAATCAATGTTTATTTATATAGCCCTAAATCACAAGTGTCTCAAAGGGCTGCACAAGCCACAACGACATCCTAGGTACAGAGCCCACATAAGCAAAGTTTTTCTTTTCACACAAACTACATCGATGACTTGTTGATTAAGAGGGGTAGTAGAGATCATAAATAGTGCGATCACCCCGTCCTTGGCCAAATGGCTTCTGCTGAAACCCAATCCGTTATGAGTCCTCTGCACTTGAAATATGCTTTCAGATTAGGTCATGCATGCACAGATCTCTGCCACACTGTTCAGGTGTGTTTCAAGGGCTACTAAAAAGAAAGCCTCGAAACGGATAGACCACCCTACGCCGACCTATGCGCAGACCTCAACAATGACTTAGCGAAAATAAACTGGAAATACTTGAAGTGAACATCCGAGGTTTACGCACCAATATTGGGGACCTCTCCAACCTCTGCTCAGAGAATAAGCCATCGATTGTCAGCTTGGTAGAGACATTCTTGGACTCCACCATTCCAGACGGAGCAGATGAGATACAAATTCCTGGATACTCACTCAGTTGTCGTAGAGATTGCACTGGGGCGGCCAAAGGCGGTATAGCAGTCTACTATCTAGAAGGTGTATCCATCTACCACAATCCATCCAAAGACCCTGAAGACTTCGAGCTTATGTGGTTCACTGTTGCTCTGAAGACCGGGATGCTGCTGATAGGTGCTGTTTACAGCCCCCAAAGTGCCTCCAATGAAGTCTTACACTACCTCGACAGAAAAACCTTCTCTGTGAAGGACAAGTTCGGAACAGAGTCTATGATGCTCATTGGCAACTTCAATGTAAACCACAAAGAGTAGCTGGGGAGCAATGTCACAGATGCTGCTTGATGACGAACCCTGCAACTTGCCAACTGCCTGGGACTGGAGTAGATTGTCACTGAACCAACTAAACATAACAACATTCTAAATTTGGTTCTATCAGACACTACAGCAACTACATACACCCTGGCAAATGTTGGCTCCTCGGACCATAACACTGTACATATCCGGCTAAAACTATCAGTCTTCAGAGATAAGCCATACAAGCGCAGAGTCTGGAGTTGTGACAAAGTTCAGTTCTGGGAAATGAAAGGGTACCTAACTACCATGAACTGGTCCAGTATCTTCAAGGAAGAAGATCCTGAAACAATCTGCACCACTCCCACTAACTTATTGCAAGACGCCATGGCTGCATTCATACCAACCAATATCATAACCAGAAAGCCTGGGGTTAAAGCTTGGTTTGACGAACAATGCAGAAGAGCAACCAAGAAAAAGCGACGGCTCTACCGCAAGATGCAGACATCCAACGACCTGGTATGAAAGCAAAATTTTCTGGAAGCAAAGGCAGAGTTCAATAAAACTGAGAAACGAGCAAAGAGACAATACAACAACAAGCTGAAAAAAGATATATCGGACAAAGCCCTCAGCTCGAAAAAATGCTGGGGCATTGTGAATTTACTCTCCGGGAGAAGTGGCTCTATGGATATACCAGTCATCAAACATCAGGGTATCCCCCATATCAGCAAGTGAAAAGGCCAACATCTTCTGCCAAACCTTTGCGGACAAGTGCTCATTGCCTGGGGCATCAGCACAACCCCAGCTTCAGAGCCCACCACCATCCTCTTACCTAGGCGATGTCCACTTCAAACCCAAAGAGGTGAGGAACATCCTACGCAACCTCGACTAAGGTAGGGCCTCAGGGCTGGATGAAATCCCTACGAGGGTTCTCAAAGCATGTGCCGCAGAACTAGCCAGTCCCCTCAGCCGTCTCTTTCAATTCCTCTTCTCTCGTGGCTTGTTTCCTGACCAATGGAAAACTGCAAGAGTGAACCCAATTCACAAAAGGGACTCTAAAGCAGATCCATCCAAGTACCGTCCCATATCCCTGCTCAGCGTCATAAGTAAAGTGATGGAATCCTCTGTCCACAAACAGCTACAGAGATATCTCCTCCGCCATGACCTTATCTCTAATAAACAATATGGTTTCAGACCAAACCACAGCATAGCAGACCCCCTTACAGTTTTGTCACAGACATGGAACAACATTCTCGACAAAGGTGGCAAAGTGTACGCTGTTGCACTGGACATTAAGGGTGCATTCGGCCAGGTTTGGCACAATGGCCTTTGTGCTAAACTCACCTCAAAAGGTGTAACTGGAAGACTGCATGTCTGGCTACAGAACTACTTTTCAAGGAAGAACCATCATTGTGATCTCCGGTCAATCTTCTATTCCACTTCCCACAAACACATCTGTACCCCAGGGATCAATTCTCTACCCATTACATTCTCCAACTTCATAGATAATGTTGTGGAACAGTGTGAGAACTCCATATTCTTGTATACGGACAACTCCACCATCTTCGCACCTACAACAACATCAAATGGACTGGAGGTAGCTGCATCGCTAAACATAGACCTGGAGAACATTCGAAAGTGGGCTGACACCTGGAAGGTCACTTTTGAGCCCAACAAGTGCAAGGCTATAATCCTGTCCAGGAAGAGGAATCCATCCCGACGAGATCTCTTCTTCGGGGCCACTAAAATCAGGCTATGTGAGCAGTTAGAGGTTCTGGGTCCATATTGACTTCAAATTAACGTGGACCATCCACCTGTCCAACATCTGCCAACACGCTGGCCAACATCGATAAAAGGTCAGGTCAGGAGCATTGTGGAGTACTCCTGCCTAGCCTGGATGAATTCTGCTCAAACCACTCTTGGGCAGCTCGACATCATCCAAAAAATGTTTTTTAAAATCATCAACGTGGATAAGGACTTTGCCCTACAGCAGTTCGCCATCAGCAAGCTCTGTCATCGACGAGCAGTTGCAGCAACAACTGCCCTTTATAAAATGCATACCCCCAGCTGTCCTGCGGATTTCATAGCATTGCTACCACCAGCCCACATCTCAGGTTGTATCACCCGGAGGGTACTACCAAGCCATGCCCTGGAAATCCCAAAGTCTAACACCAAATGCCTCAACAGGAGCTTTCTCCACTCTTATTACAATATGGAACAGCCTTCCCCCTGTGGTTGTTGGAGACATTAAATCAAGCACTATTCATGCCTTTAAGAAGAGGCTGAACAAATACCTACTCAGTTTGTGACTGTACTCCCTTAAAGCTCAAGGACTTTTTAATCATCAAATATATAGTTCATATATACCTCTGAGTAGATGCAGATAGGTTCTTTGAATGTATTTTCTTAAACTTGTATATGCAAAAGCGTGATAAAAAAAATGTAAAAATAAATAAATAAATAAAAAGATCCCAGTTCCTTTTGTTTATTTTGCTTTGTGCAAGACATCCAGTTTGTCCTTAAACTTTAAAAAATAAATTATGGTTAAGTCGATCTCTGTACAGTTCTGCAGATGTTTTAGCATCATTTGATAACGACTTACATTTTTCCATTATTGTTGCATTCATATTTACCGTAATGTTCACAAATGCTGCCCTCCACGATGGATCCACAGATGGCTCATTTCGTTTATGTTTATGTTTGTGACTGGTCTGCATTTGTGTTTACAAGTCTACAGTTATAATTGTATCCTGGTATTGCATGCATACGTCTAATTTCAACACAGTAAGTTTAACAACAATGTATAACATGGCTAGGAACACAAACAGGCATCGTCATGAAATGAGTAGCTGGGCTGTTGGAATTGCAAGGGGTAAATTATACAGTAAATCTAGATAGATCCTAGTAGTGATGGAGTAGCTACATTCATCAACAAAACTTGTGTGTCACCCTCTACTTCAAATCACGGTCCGCGGTCCGAATTTGGCCTGTGAATGACACCTCACTGGCCACAGTTTGTAAAACTTGGAAGATATTACAATTTTTGCAGCGGATTTCTAAAAAAAACAGCAACATGCTCCTGTTATAATAGGAATGACTATTGTTTTTCCGAATTTTGTAACTCTGACAAACTAAAATCAAATGTCCACTGCATAAGACGCAGGCTCTATAAGAATACTAGTGAAGGAAGAATACAGCCCTCCAATCCTTAGTTTTCTGGAAAATTTAGGGCTGTTCAACAATTTAGTTCAACAGCCCTATTCTACCTGACAGGACTTACCTTTTTTGCGTGCCGTATCGTCAGGGTCCAGATTCCGGCTGACTGTCACCACCTTGATCAGGAGGCGGTTCGTCCCCTGGCGGATCATGTTGACCACCTGTCTGTGGCCCACCTTCACCACATTCTCTTGATTTACCTATAACACAAACATGCAAAGCAGATGTAACATTAGTGGCAGAGATACAAACAAAAATGGGATATTATTTCTTAATCTTATAATAATCTTTTCATAACAGGTTTGTGGAGAGTGAACGTTCTAATAACATTACTTATCCCTTAGATGCACAACCTATACCTACACTCTTCCAAGAGTAGGGTCAAAAATTACCCCATTTAAAATCAGTGCGTTTTTCCAATAACTCTGTTGTTATTCTTCAAAATGTAATATTTTCATATTCCAGGTATTCCTAATACAACATGTTTGTGACATGAGGCCATTTGCATTTTTATCATTTATTTTTTCATTAATTGCAGTTTTTGTATAACGACCCACTCTTTCACAAGTGGGGCCAAAAATTACCCCAAGCAGTTCCTATGGAATCTTTTATGAATGTTTAATTCTTATCAACTATGACTGCCCCACTAACACATCTGATGTCATCTCTCACATCTGATGCAACTTTGACTGTCAATACTGTCCCACTTACACATCTGATGTCAGCAGTCTCACCACCCGGTCAGGGGAAATATCTGATCAACTAAAGACAGTAGGGCGACAGAAAGCTAATGAGTTCATTCCAAATACTGTAAAATGTTCAACTATTTACATTCCTATGGCTAATTATAGATGTAAAAACCATAGGAGGTGCAATTATACATGTTTGTTATGTTTAACCTATATGTTTTGTGTTGTAGGCAACACGGTGGAACAGGGGTTAGTGCATGTGCCTCACAATACGAAGGTCTTGAGTTCATGTTCTCCCCGTGACTGTGTGGGTTCCCTCCGGGTACTCCCACTTCCAAAGACATGCACCTGGGGATAGGTTGATTGGCAACACTAAATTGACCCTAGTGTGTGAATGTGAGTGTGAATGTTGTCTGTCTATCTGTGCTGGCCCTGCGATGAGGTGGCGGCTTGTCCAGGGTGTACCCCGCCTTCCGGCCGAATGCAGATGAGATAGGCTCCAGCACCCCCCGTGACCCCGAAAGGGACAAAGCGGTAGAAAATGGATGGATGGATGGATTTTTTATATTTTTTTGTCATAAAGACATACAATCATTTGTGCTTACGGACTGTATCCCTGCAGACTGTATTGGTCTATATTGTTATATAATGTATATATTGTGTTTTTTATGTTGATTTAATAAAAAATAAAAAAATTAATAAAAACATTTTTTTTTTTTTTTTTGTGCGGCCCGGTACCAATCGGTCCACGGACCGGTGGTTGGGGACCACTGATGTAGAGTACTGAAAACAAGTATTTGATGCCCTGCTGATTTTTAGTTTATATTAAGAAATGGACAGACAGTCCAGAATGTTTGTGTGGTAGGGGGTGGGACCAGGATGTCATTATATCATTTGCATAATTGGCTACAACACTTGTATTTTTTTTCAAAAGGCCAAAAATTGTATACCAATATTTAAAGACAAATCTGTGTTATTGTCAAGACGTGGACTTTGGAGTGGTTGTTTTCCCGAGATGCAAGTGAACTTGGACCGGACATGGCGTGAAGGTAGTGACATCTTTTATTTTTACACTAACAAAAAGAACCAAAGGCGCGCACAAGGCGGAAGTACAAAAACTTGGCTAATGAAACAAAAACACTAACAGTGGCATTAATAAACAAAACTTACTTGGGATGACGTGAACAGGGCAGCATGGACTATGAAACGAGCAGCGTGAACTAAGTATGAAACCGTAAACATGGCATGAAGCAGAGTGTTGTCGCCAGAAAGACAGCCTGGCAACTGGAAGCTTAAATAATAGTGACATGATTAGTGACAGCAGGTGCGTGACTCAAAATGTGAAAACGTGAGACAGGTGCGTGACATGAGGATGTGAACCAGGTGAAACTAATGGTTGCTATGGTGACAAAGCAAGGGAGTGAAAACAGGAACTAAAAAGTGTCCAAAAACCAAGCAAAACATAACTAAACAAAACATGATCCCAGATATCTAAAAACACAAAAAAAACCAATGATCAAGAGTCATGGTAGGGTGGGAGGGGGACTTGGCGGTGGGTCGCCAGACCACGTGTCCCCGAATCCACCGGGGCAGAATCAGGTGGCGGCGACGCGTAGACCGCTGCTGTACATGACGAGGTGGGCGACCCGGGAAGGGCCACATCCATGGCCGACGAGGAGGTCGGCGTACCTGGCGTGGCGGACGCCCATGGAATGGCCACATCCTTGGCCGACGAGGAGGTGGGGGCCTTGTCGTCGTCGTGGCAGGCGGCGAAGCTTGGCGTGATGGGTCGTGGCGTGGCGAAGCTTGGCGTTATGGGTCGTGGCGTGGCGAAGCTCGGCGTGATGGGTCGTGGTGTGGCGAAGCTTGGCGAGATGGGTCGTGGCGTGGCGAAGCTTGGCGTGGCGCGTCAGGCGGCGAAGCTTGGCGTGGCGGGTCTTGGCATGGCGGGTCTTGGTCTTGGCTTGGGTCTTGGCATGGAGGGTCTTGGTCTTAGCATGGAGGGTCTTGGTCTTGGCTTGGGTCTTGGTCTTGGCTTGGGTCTTGGTCTTGGCTTCGTGGAGCTGCGACTGGCGGCACTTGGCGGTGTGGAGCTGCGACTGGCAGCACTTGGCGGCGTAGAGCTGCGACTGGCGGCACTTGGCGGCGTGGAAATGCGACTGGCGGCACTTGGCGGCGTGGAGATAGCCGTGGCGTAGGTGCTAGCCTTGGTGCTGGTGCTAGCCTTGGCGCAGGGCGTGGAGCTAGCCGTGGCGTAGGTGCTAGCCTTGGCGCTGGTCGTGGTGCAGGTCGTGATGCTAGCCTTGGAGTAGCAACAGGTGCTAGCCGTGGTGCAGCTAGCCGTGGTGCTAGCCGTGGTGCAGGTGGAGGTGGCCTAGCTGGGGGTTGCGGCTTGGCAGGCCGAAAAACCGGTGGTGGTGGCCGGACCGGAGGTTGCGGCTTAGCAGGCCGAAAGACTGGTGGTGGTGGCCGGACCGGAGGTTGCGGCTTAGCAGGCCGAAAGACTGGTGGTGGCGGTCGTGCTGGAGGCTGTGGCTTGGCAGGCCGAAGAACTGGTGGTTACGGTTGTGCCAGAAGCTGTGGCTTGGCGTGGCGATGCTGAGCCACCCCACCTAAACAGTTCCCAACCCTAGCACCCCCCCTCAAGGAGCGGATACCAGACGCGCTCCCCGCGGTCTGGATCCGTTTTTTGGGGTGGGTGGAGGGAGGTCAGGAGGGGGGCAGAATCCTCCCCATTAAATTGTCCAAAATGTCTTTCTGTTTTACCCACCTGGGTTTTGTTGGGTAAAAAAAAAGAAAAATGTTGTGACGTGGGCGTGGCTTGAGTCTTGGCAGGCGGGGCATGAAATTGGGATGACTGTGATTGAGAAGCTCTAATTTTCAAAAACATGTCCTGGTAATGCCTTATCTTGGACTTAGAGTCTTTTGCTGGGGGCGGATGATCAAAAGAAAAAGAGTTCAGAAAAAAAAAACCTTGATCTGTGATGTCATCCTTGAGCTGCGGGGCTGGCAGCAGCTTGCTTCCGCCCGTAGTGGGAGGAGCCTGCGGGAGCGCCGCGTGCTGTCCGCTCGCCTTCCCTGACGTCCTTGGTCTGGAGAGGTACTTCTGGGACTGTGGTGACGCAGCGCGGTCCTCGGACCAAATGGAGCTAATTGGAATTAGCTTGCCATTTGGCCCCTACGTCAGGTCTCGCTCCGCCATGGCTCCTAGTGACTCCCACTTTCCTTCCTCGTCCAAATTCCTTGCGGGAAAGCGATTTGCTGGTGACATAATGTCAAGACGTGGACTTTGGAGTGGTTGTTTTCCCGAGATGCAAGTGAACTTGGACCAGACATGGCGTGAAGGTAGTGACATCTTTTATTTTTACACTAACAAAAAGAACCAAAGGCGCGCACAAGGCGGAAGTACAAAAACTTGGCTAATGAAACAAAAACACTAACAGTGGCATTAATAAACAAAACTTACTTGCGATGACGTGAACAGGGCAGCATGGACTATGAAACAAGCAGCGTGAACTAAGCATGAAACCGTAAACATGGCATGAAGCAGAGTGTTGTCACCAGAAAGACAGCCTGGCAACTGGAAGCTTAAATAATAGTGACATGATTAGTGACAGCAGGTGCGTGACTCAAAATGTGAAAACGTGAGACAGGTGCGTGACATGAGGATGTGAACCAGGGAAACTAATGGTTGCTATGGTGACAAAGCAAGGGAGTGAAAACAGGAACTAAAAAGTGTCCAAAAACCAAGCGAAACATAACTAAACAAAACATAATCACAGACATGACAGTTATTAGTTAGTTTCTTGTTACATTACAGTGTTGCTCTAGTTTAAAATGTTTGCTGCTTACTTTATTACTACAATGTAACAAACGGCTGCCCCTTGTACACCCCTGGGTTATTTACATACAGATGAAACTTACAAAAATTTGAATATTGTGCAAAGGTTTTACACCAGCAATTACTTTAAAAAGTTGAAACTGATAAATGACATGGGCTCATAACATGCAACGCAAAATATGTAAAATATTTATTTTGATATAATTTTGATGATTATGGCTTACGGCCGACGAAAACCTCGAATTAAAAATTTCACAAAATTTTGGGTTTTCTAAAACCCTAAACAATGATCATCATAATTATAAGAAATTAAAGCTAAAAAAACACCTGTTTATTATTCTGTGAATTGTGTTTGGCACATCGGTAAAAAGTCTTTTAAAATAGAGATGAAACATTTTCCAACTTGAAGTTGTTTATTGAATCTTCACAATGAAGTTAGTGTAAAACCAAGCATACAAAGGAAAGTACATTTACATACACTTGAAGTGCACACACACAAGTAAATTTAGAACCGCCACCAGTACAAAAAAATAGACACAATTATTTTGTTTAATTAGTTTGTTTGAGGAACTCCAGCTTCCTACAAAATGAATGGCAACATGTGGAATTTAAAATGTTTGTTTTTTTTACATTACGTCTCTCTTCCTTTTTTTATTTTATTTATTTTCTTTACATTGAATATTAGGTATTAAGTTAAATGGACTGTTTCTTACACTTACCTTCCTTTAAAAAAACACTCAATATTTTTTGTTACTCTTTGAGACAATAATATAGGTGGGATTAAATAAGGGGATGGGACAGAGCCAAGTTTGCAGCAAAACAAAGGAATAAATGAAAAGGAATCGTATGACTGCAGCAAAGACGGGGAAATGGCGTGGACAGGGGTATACTGTTCAGAGAAAGATGCTGTAATCCATCGTGGATTTTAATCTCACACTTAGTACTGGTATTACAAAACACAGGGGCAGACCTTTTGTTAATTATATAGAAACACTACAACAGCTGTTTCACACTGACCTTTTAAAACAATCACACACACACACACACACACACACACACACACACACACACACACACACACACACACACACACACACACACACACACACACACACACACACACACACACACACACACACACACACACACACACACACACACACACACACACACACACACACACACACAGTAGTTTATAGTGTTAGCTTTATGTAATCTACAATCTGTCCCTCTACCTTATTATGTAACAATGGTGGTTTATAGTTTCAAAGACAGTATTGATGATTTGCATAATCTGTGTATGAAATTATTGAGTTTTAGGAACTATAGGCAAATATGAGTGATCATCCATCCATCCATTCGTCCATCCATCTCCAAGTCACTTGTTCAGTACCCTCTGAAAAGTGGCGTACACACAGCCAGGATTGATCACGAGTTAATCACAGAGTTAATACAGACACACACATTCACCCTGACAGACAATTTCGAGTATGTGTACACAACAAGAACAGAATTCCTGTTCACATAGAGATGCAAAGTTAACTGAAAACGCTATCGTGTACATGCCAGGCCAGTAGCTGTCCCTTTGTGAAGAAACACTGCACACATCTGCCTAAATAAAACTGGCTTTTGAATATCCCTTGTCAGCATATTATAGTGTATGCCTTGTGTGAAAGAAGACTTTAGTTTGTAACACAGCTGTGCTAGACAAAGAGGAGCAATAACTGTACTATATTTTTTGGACAAATAATGTTGCAGATTTACCCGAAAAGCTTTGTGCGATTCCGCCATTGTCATTGCACGCTGTAGTAAACAAATTCCTTATTTTTCCCTATCCTCTTAATGTGTGGTGGGCTGGCTCGTACATGTACATGCACCCTCTGCTTTTGCCATTTCCAGTACTAAGTATCGCAGAGTTGGATTTTACAGTGCATCCGAGAAGTATTCACAGCGCTTAACTTTTTCCACATTTTGTTATGTCTCAGCCTCATTCCAAAATGGAATAAATCATTTTTGTCCTCAACATTCTACAGACAAAATCTTATAATTACAATGGATTTTTTTTAATTTTCGCAAATTTATAAAAATAAAAAAAATAAAAAAAATAAAATAAGCAATCACAGCTTTTGCTCAATATTTTGTTGATGCACCGTTGGCAGCAATTACAGCCTAAAGTCTTTTTGAATACACATACAAGTAGGGATGATGTTCGTTAAGAAATTATCGATGTCGATGCCATTATCGAATCCTCTTATCGAACCGATTCCTTATCGAGGTTGGCAAGATGGCGGCGCCCTGATGGCAGCGGCTTGCAAACGCTCTTGGGAGTGTAGAGCGATTTGGCAAAAATACCCGTCAATTCTGTCAATTTCATGGCTGGCTCAAAGCGTGGACACTCTGTGATCACATATGACCGATAGACAATTCTGGATGTGGATAGATCGGGTCGTTACAGACTGAAAGATGCATGTACGGTGGACCTCCTCGCTAGCATGGGAATACTTCGCGGGCTACATCGAGCGGCCTTTGTAGCAGCGGAGTCAAGTACTAGCGGGGACGTCAATGGAGGAGACATAAGCGGTGTGAGCGGAAGCAGAAGCGGGGATGCCGAGCGGGGCTAACAACAAAGCGAAAGGCTAATCCTCAAAGAAGCGTGGAGTGTCCGGGTAAGAAGTAATTTAAACTAGAACGAGCCGGCGCCAGGCTGGATAATCCCTGCACACATAGCAATTCTCTTAGAATAAAATACAACTCACATAATGTTTTTTCTGTTGTGACTGTGTCAGTGGTAGACATGCATTCTACTGAGGTGGCTAACTATGTTGCGTTCAGTTTATCGCAGCACCAAGCAAACAATCTTAAAATTCCCGTCGTATCAATTCCTAGATATGGTCGAAACTATTTAAAGTGCACTACGCATAATAAACGCAACATTATAAATATTGCTACTTCGGATAATTTCAACAAACAATCCTCAAAACAGCCCACTACCTATAATATGGGCTTTTTAAACAAAAGATCATTATCTTCGAAAACGTTATTAGTTAATGAGGTCATTAGAGACAACAAACTTGACGTCGTTGGTCTCGCCGAGACCTGGCTCAAACCAGACGATTTTTTTGCGCTAAATGAGGCATCTCCTCCTAACTATACGAATGCACATGTTGCCCGTCCTCTTAAAAGGGGAGGGGGTGTCGCACTAATATACAATGAAAACTTTAATCTTACACCTAACCTAAATAATAAATATAAATCGTTTAAGGTGCTTACTATGAGGTTAGTCACACCGCTGCCTCTCCACCTGGCTGTTATCTACCGCCCCCCTGGGCCCTATTCGGACTTTATCAATGAATTCTCAGAGTTTGTTGCTGATCTAGTGACGCACGCCGACAATATAATCATAATGGGGGACTTTAATATCCATATAAATACCCCATCGGACCCTCCGTGCGTGGCGCTCCAGACTATAATTGATAGCTGTGGTCTTACACAAATAATAAATGAACCCACGCATCGCAACGGTAATACGATAGATCTAGTGCTCGTCAGGGGTGTCACCACCTCCAAAGTTACGATACTCCCGTATACTAAAGTAATGTCCGATCATTACCTTACAAAATTCAAAGTTCTCACTCATTGTCAACAAACTAATAATAATAATAACTACTATAGCAGCCGCAAAATTAATGCTACCACAACGACGACTCTTGCTGGCCTACTCCCTTCGGTAATGGCACCATTCCCAAATTATGTCGGCTCTATTGCTAACCTCACTAACAACTTTAACGACGCCCTGCGCGACACCATTGATAGTGTAGCACCGCTAAAGCTAAAAAGGGCCCCTAAAAGGCGTACCCCATGGTTTACAGAAGAAACTAAAGCCCATAAATTATCATGTAGAAAGCTGGAACGTAAATGGTGCGCGACTAAACTTGAGGTTTTCCATCAAGCAGTGATAGTTTAATAACTTATAAACGCATGCTTACCTTAGCTAAAGCTAAATATTACTCAAATCTCATCCACCTCAACAAAAATGATCCTAAATTTTTGTTCAGTACAGTAGCATCGCTAACCCAACAAGGGACTCCTCCCAGTAGCTCCACCCACTTGGCAGATGACTTTATGAATTTCTTTAATAAGAAAATTGAAGTCATTAGAAAGGAGATTAAAGACAATGCATCCCAGCTACAACTGGGTTCTATTAACACAGGTACGACTGTATATACGACGGATACCGCCCTCCAAAATAGTTTCTCTCTCTTTGATGAAATAACATTAGAGGAATTGTTAAGATGTGTAAATGGGACAAAACAAACAACATGTTTACTTGACCCATTTCCTGGGAAACTTATCAAGGAGCTTTTTGTATTATTAGGTCCATCAGTGCTAAATATTATAAACTTATCACTTTCCTCTGGCACTGTTCCCCTAGCATTCAAAAAAGCGGTTATTCATCCTCTACTCAAAAGACCTAACCTCGATCCTGACCTCATGGTAAACTACCGGCCGGTGTCCTACCTTCCGTTTATCTCGAAAATCCTCGCAAAAATTGTTGTACAGCAGCTAAATGAACACTTAGCGTCTAACAATCTCTGTGAACCTTTTCAATCTGGTTTCAGGGCAGATCACTCTACGGAGACAGCCCTCGCAAAAATGACAAATGATCTATTGCTAAAGATGGATTCTGATGCGTCATCTATGTTGCTGCTTCTTGATCTTAGCGCTGCTTTCGATACCGTCGATAATAATATTTTATTAGAGCGTATCAAAACACATATTGGTATGTCAGACTTAGCCTTGTCATGGTTTAACTCTTATCTTACTGACAGAATGCAGTGTGTCTCCCATAACAATGTGACCTCGGACTATGTCAAGGTAACGTGCGGAGTCCCCCAGGGTTCGGTTCTTGGCCCTGCACTCTTTAGTATTTACATGCTGCCGCTAGGTGACATCATACGCAAATACGGTGTTAGCTTTCACTATTATGCTGATGACACCCAACTCTACATGCCCCTAAAGCTGACCAACACGCCGGATTGTAGTCAGCTGGAGGCGTGTCTTAATGAAATTAAACAATGGATGTCCGCTAACTTTTTGCAACTCAACGCTAAGAAAACGGAAATGCTGATTATCGGTCCTGCTCAACACCGACATCTATTTAATAATACCACTTTAACATTTGACAACCAAACAATTACACAAGCCGACTCGGTAAAGAATCTGGGTATTATTTTTGACCCAACTCTCTTGTTTGAGTCACACATTAAGAGTGTTACTAAAACGGCCTTCTTTCATCTCCGTAATATCGCTAAAATTCGTTCCATTTTGTCCACTCGCGACGCTGAGATCATTATTCATGCGTTCGTTACGTCTCGTCTCGATTACTGTAACGTATTATTTTCGGGTCTCCCTATGTCTAGCATTAAAAGATTACAGTTGGTACAAAATGCGGCTGCTAGACTTTTGACAAGAACGAGAAAGTTTGATCATATTACGCCTATACTGGCTCACCTGCACTGGCTTCCTGTGCACTTAAGATGCGACTTTAAGGTTTTACTACTTACGTATAAAATACTACACGGTCTAGCTCCAGCCTATCTTGCTGACTGTATTGTACCATATGTCCCGGCAAGAAATCTGCGTTCAAAGAACTCCGGCTTATAAGTGATTCCCAGAGCCCAAAAAAAGTCTGCGGGCTATAGAGCGTTTTCTGTTCGGCTCCAGTACTATGGAATGCCCTCCCGGTAAAAGTTAGAGATGCTACCTCAGTAGAAGCATTTAAGTCCCATCTTCAAAATCATTTGTATACTCTAGCCTTTAAATAGACCCCCCTTTTTTAGACCAGTTGATCTGCTGTTTTCCTTTCTCCTTTGCCCCCTCGCCGGGTTATTCCGGTTCCGGTGACCATGGATGAGATGCTGGCTGTCCAGAGTTGGGACCCGGGGTGGGCCTGTGCATCGGTTGGGGACGTCTCTTTCCAGCTCTTCCCCCGGGAAGAGCTGGAAGAAGTGGCTGGGGAGAGGAAAGTCTGGGCTTCCCTGCTTAGGCGGCTGCCCCCGCGACTCGACCTCGGATAAGCGGAAGAAGATGGATGGATGGATGGATGTTTAACCATGCCTGTGCCCAAAAATACGCTGCGCCTTATTTATGCGTTAAATACAGAAATAGCACCCGTGATTGACACGGCGCCTTTTAATGCGCCCTATGGTTGCGAAAATACGGTATAGTGACTTCGGTAACAGGAACCGGTTCTCAAAAAGGGATTTGAATCCATGGAATCGGTTCTTTTCTTATCGAAGCATTGGGAGAACCGGTTTTCGAACATTATTCCTACATACAAGCTTGGCACGCTTATCTTTGGGCAGTTTCACCCATTCCTCTTTGAAAAAGAATGGGTGAAAAGTTAAGTAAAGTAAAGTTAATATTATTTGCAGAAGATACAACAGCATTTTGTTCAGGAGAGAACACACAGAAGATAAAACAAACAATAACAGAAGAAATTAACAAATTAAAAAGATGTCTGACATCACATGGACAAAGATAAGACATTCTGGGGGAAAGTTCTGTGGTCAGATGAAATAAAAATTGAGCTGTTTGGCCACAATACCCAGCAATATGTTTAGAGGAGAAAAGGTGAGGCCTTTATCCCAGGAACACTATTCCTACCGTCAAGCATGGTAGTGGTAGTATTATGCTCTGGGCCCGTTTTGCTGCCAATGGAACTGGTGCTTTATAGAGAGTAAATGGGACAATGGAAAAGGAGGATTACCTAAAATCATCAGCCCAGAGGTTGGGTCTTGGGCGCAGTTGGGTGTTCCAACAGGACAATGACCCCAAACACACATAAAAAGTGGTAAAGGAATGGCTAAATCAGGCTACAATTAAGGTTTTAGAATGGCCTTCCCAAAGTCCTGACTTTAACGTGTAGACAATGCTGAAGAAACAAGTCCATGTCAGAAAATCAACAAATTTAGCTGAACTGCACTAATTTTGTCAAGAGGAGTGGTCAAACATTCAATCAGATGCTGAAAGTTCTGTGGTCAGATGAAACAAAAATTGAGCTGTTTGGCTACAATACCCAGCAATATGTTTGGAGGAAAAAGGTGAGGCCTTTAATCCCAGGAACACCAGGCCTACCGTCAAACATGGTGGTGATAGTATTATGCTCTGGGCTTGTTTTGCTGCCAATGGAACTGGTGCTTACAGAGAGTAAATGGGACAATGAAAAAGGAGGATTACCTCCAAATTCTTCAGGACAACCTAAAATCATCAGCCCGGAGTTTGGGTCTTGGCTGCAGTTGGGTGTTCCAACAGGACAATGACCCCAAACACACGTCAAAAGTGGTAAAGAAATGGCAAAATCAGGATGGAATTAAGGTTTTAGAATGGCCTTCCCAAAGTCCTGACTTTAACGTGTGGAGAATGCTGAAGAAACAAGTCCATGTCAAAAAAACAACAAATTTAGCTGAATTGACAATTTTGTCAAGAGGAGTGGTCAAAAATTCAACCAGAAGCTTGCCAGTAGCTTCTGGATGGCTACCAAAAGCGCCTTATTGCAGTGACACTTGCCAAGGGACTTGTAACCAAATATTAACATTGCTGTATGTATACTTTTGACCCAGCAGATTTAGTCACATTTTTAGTAGACCCATTATAAATTCATAAAATAACCAAACTTCATGAATGTTTTTTGTGACCAACAAGTATGTGCTCCAATCACTCTATCACAAAAAAATAAGAGTTGTAGAAATTATTGGAAACTCAAGACAGCCATGACATTATGTTCTTTACAACGTTTGACCACGACTTTATATATATATATATATATATATATATATATATATATATATATATATATATATATATATATATATATATATATATATATTATATATATATATATATATATATATATATATATATATATATATATTTTTTAAAATATATATATATATATATATATATATATATATATATATATATATATATATATATATATATATATATATATATATATATATACATATATATATATATATATATATATATATATATATATATATATATATATATATATATATATATATATATATATATATATATATATATATATAAGGGTTGTACAGTATACCGGCATTAGTATAGTACCGTGATACTAATAAATCATATTCGGTACTATACTGCCTCTGAAAAGTACCGTCCGCCACCCCCCTCACCCCCCCGCACCCCCGTCGTCGTCACGTCATGACATTACTGGTTTTACGAGCAGAGGAGCATGTTCCACAGTGCACAATCACAGAGAACTTACAAGCAGACACAGTGTGTAGACAGAAAAGGGAGAATGGACGCATTTTGGCTTAAAAACTAACAACAAAGGTGAAGTTATAACACTGAAACACCCTCAGGAAGAGGTGCTTTAAGATAGGTTTGCTAGCTAGCAGCTAAAGTCCAGCCCCAGTCGGCAGTGTTTTAGCTACTTCTAAATCACTAATCCTCGCCTCCATGGTGACAAATAAAGTATGTTTCTTACAAGTATCCTCCCTGCAGGACGAGGAATAGCTAAACATGCTTCACTACACACCGTAGCTCACAGGCGTCAAAATGTAAACAAACGCCTTTGGTGGATTGACACCTAACATCCACTGTAATGATACCAAATACATTTAACTTTATTAAATGTATTTATATTATCGTTTGGTGCAGCCGGGCTGGAGCAGGAGGGGATAGAAAGAGAAAAAAAAGGAAGACAGAGTGGGAAATTGTGGGGACAAGAGGGGGATAAGACAGAGAGACAAAAACAACAACAGCAAACACGAACATAACAACAACAACATCAACAATAGAACAATATCAGCAAATAGGATATGTACAAATGCAAAAGTGATAGCAAAGAAGCAGTTCGTAAAATAAATAATAATACAGAAATGACAATGAACATTATTACACTACAAATGGAGCAATACAAATACCAATAGAAAAAGCGCTATTGACAATGAATAATAACAATAATTTACCTCTATTACCAACAATACAATTGTTCAAATGCAACAATACATATACAAAAGAAATACAAAAGAAAGCAGATAAATGGAGAGGAAGAAAGAAAAGCCAACCATATTAACCTTGTAGATTGTTATAGTAACAGTAGGTTAGGCTTTGTCAATGTGCCATGTGTTACCCAGTTTCCCTTGGGTAACAACGTTAATATATGTTTGATGAATCGTGATTATATGCATGAGTATGTATGTATATGTACTTGTATCTGTACAGTATGTGTATTTGTATGTTTGTACAGTGAATGTATATGTACAGTAAGTCTATATGTATGTTTGTACAGTGAATGTATATGTACAGTGTGTCTATATGTATGTTTGTACAGTGAATGTATATGTACAGTATGTGTATATGTATGTTTGTACAGTGAATGTATATATACAGTATGTGTATATGTATGTTTGTACAGAGAAAGTGCGTGTGGATGTACGAACTTTGAGTGTGTAGGTATGTACTGTATATGTGTATGTATGTGGGAGCGTAGGTACCTATGTATGTATGTATGAATAACTGTGTGTATTTGTATATACGTGTATTTGTATGTACAATATATTTGACTCCCAGTGTGTGCGGGAGCCAGAGTACGGCCCCCACAAATAGCCACCCTTTGCTCTGATTACTGCTTTGCACACTCTTGGCATTCTTTCGATGAGCTTCAAGCACACCTGTGAAATGAAAACCAATTCAGATGTCTACCTCTTGAAGTAATATTATCAAAAGGTTCAGAGAATCTGGAGAACTCACTGCACGTAAGCCGCAATGCCCGTGACCTTCGATCCCTCAGCCGGTACTGCATCAAAAACCGACATCAGTGTGTAAAGGATATCACCACAAGGGCTCAGGAACACTTCAGAAAACCACTGTAAGTAACTACAGTTCGTCGCTACATCTGTAAGTGTAAGTTAAAACTTTACCATGCAGAGCGAAAGCCATTTATCAACAACACCCAGAAATGCCGCCGGCTTTGCTGTGCCCGAGCTCATCTAAGATGGACTGATGCAAAGTGGAAAAGTGTTCTGTCCACATTTCAAATTGTTTTTGGAAACTGTGGACGTTGTGTCCTCCGGACCAAAGAGGAAAATAACTATTCGGATTGTTATAGGCACAAAGTTCAAAAGCCAGCATCTGTGATGGTATGGGGGTGTATTAATGCCCAAGGCATGGGTAACTTACACATCTGTGAAGGCGCCATTAATGTTGAAAGTTACATACAGGTTTTGGAGCAACATCCAAGCAACGTCTTTTTCATGGACAACCCTGCTTTTTTCAGCAAGACAATGCCAAGCCACATTCTGCACGTGTAACAACAGCGTGGCTTTGTATTAAAAGAGTGCGGGTACTAGACTGGCCTGCCTGTAGTCCAGACCTGTCTCCCATTGAAAATGTGTTGCGCATTATGAAGCGTAAAATACGACAACGGAGACCCCGGACTGTTGAACAACAAGCTGTACATCAAGCAAGAATGGGAAAAAATTCCACCTGAAAAGCTTAAGAAATCCGGATTGAAAGTTCCCAAACGTTTACAGAGTGTTTTTACCACTGCAACACAGTGGTAAAAATGCCCCTGTGCCAACTTTTTTACAATGTGTTGCTGCCATTAAATTCTAAGTTAATGATTATTTGCAGAAATGGACTATGTTTCTCAGTTTATACTAGGGCTGGGCGATACATCGATATATAGAAAATGACTATATCGTGATATTCGAGTATACGTTCTTACGCAGTTGCTTTTAGCTTCGGGCATTACACTACAGGCGTTTCTCACTGTTTCTTGTCTCTGCTTCTCACAGAGACTTAAAACAAGCACACCTTGTTACATACGTCACATACTGACGCGCGCACAACATCACACGCCCTCGCCGAGCAGAGAGGTAGCGACATGGGTAACGTTAGCAGTGGTGCTAACGGAGCGGTGCTAGTGGTAATACGAGAGAAAGAAGGTGCGAATCTGATAACAAATGAAGGAAGAATTAATTCCCAAGAAAAACAGCACAGGGTCCATCGTCTGCCGGTGGTTTGGCTTCAAATGGGAAGGTGTTTTACAAGCATGCGGCAAAAGCGTTGCTACAAAAAGTAGCAGCACTGCGAATTTGTAGCATCATTTGAAAAGTCACCCGCTAGAGAATGAAGAGTGCTTGAAACTCCGCATGTCAACATCTCGGCCGGTGTCACACCCAACAAAATGCCCAAGCAACCATTTCTATATCAACACCATATAAAAAAAATAGTCTTAAACAGAAGGAGATAACGTCCGCAGGAACCTACCACATAGCGAAGGACATACACTATTTGATTTCCTATTATGCAGCTCATTTTTATTTGACAGTTATTGAAATATCTTGTGTCACATCATGCACAAAAGTGCACTTTATTTGTTTTAAACTATTGTAGTGGCGTTCTGTACAAAAAGTGCACTTTAATTTAGTGTTGTTTTGATATGTCATCTTAGTGACATCATGCACAAAAGTGCACTAATAGCTTGTTTTAAAATGTCTCTGACAATCTAGCACTTTCTGTTTTGGAATTTAAATGAATGTTTGTGCCACTGCTTAATAACTGTTTAATAAATAAAGTTTTGGTAAATTGACTTAGTTGTGATTTCCCTCTCTGCATGAAAGTTTAAAATGAGCATATATTAATGCAGTATGAACAAGAATATTTTAATGTAGACACATAGAATCATCATACTGCTGTGATTATATGCATCAAGTGTTAATTTAAGGCTAAGGCAAAATATCGAGATATATATCGTGTATCGTGACATGGCCTAAAAATATCGAGATATTAATAAAAAGGCCATATCGCCCAGCCCTAGTTCGAACATTAAATATCTTGTCTTTGCAGCATATTCAATTGAATATAAGTTGAAAAGGATTTGCATATCATTGTATTCTGTTTTCATTTACGATTTACACAACGTGCCAACTTCACTCGTTTGGGTTTTGTATTTTTTTTGGATCAAACTGACTATTTTCCCGAGTATGAAATTAAAATATCAAACAAAAACACAGCATTTAAGGTAGAAATATCAAATGATCATGATTCAAACAATTGCTTGTTTTTGTCGCATCAGCCCTAAGCGCATGGTGGGCAAACAAGTGTATAATAGAAAAAAATCAAGAAAAAGCATGCATATACCAGTTCTTGCCTGTAGGAATGGTTCCAATAATGATCTTGTAAAAAGTTATTACAGAGTTCTTAAAGTAGTTGTTAAAACAAACAAAAACACAGAGAAAGGTTAGTGCTGTGTTGAACCTGTTTTTTATTGTTGACTGGATTCAAACTAAAAAGTGTGTTATTTACTTTTTTATATTTTCCATATATTTACATATGAGCAGTTGTTTTTTAGGACACTTCCACATAGAATATATTTTTATGTTATAGCATGAACGTGACACATAATTTTTAATTAAATAGTCTAATAAAAGGGCTAAATAAACGTTTTCCATATAACACATCTTTGTGTTTTTGTTCATTATTAGTATTAACATTTAATTCTCCTGACATAATGCGGTTAGCGGGTGTGGCTGGAGCCTATCCTAGCTACATTTGGGTGGAAGTCGGGGTACACCCTGGATAAATCGCTACCTTATTGCAGGGCCAACACAGATAGACAGACAACATTCACACTCACATTCACACACTAGGGACCATTTAGTGTGACCAATCATATTCTTCCATTTTGTATGTTTTTTTTCCACAGCCACGTGTTGGCACTCAACGGAAAAAGTGTCTTGAGACTCTATTTAGAACGATAGCTAGGTGTTAGTCCTGCAAGCGGGACTTCAGAGAGACAAACCATGTTGTGCTGGTGTCCACACCTGTGGTGCGAGCTTTAACCGATGGTGAGGGTTCTACGGAACTTAAATGAGCCGACAGGCTGCAGCAGCCCGTGAAAAGTTTAATGCCTGCCAGCAAGATGGTTAGCGTGGTCATTGAGCTCTGTGCGCATACAATGTGGGGTTTGCTTCACGGGGCTTCAAGACGAGCCGCTGTTGCTCTTCTGTTGCAGTGGTGGTGAGAGTGTTTAATTTGATGCCTTTTAAATGTTAACATTGCAAACGGTCACCCTCATTTAATCGTGGCAGCCACAATTGTGGTTCTAATTAAAATCTGATTAACTGGGCAGCCCTATCATATGGTCCATCAAATGCGTACTTACCGATGTACAAATACGTCCATTAGTCCATTATTGTGTTTCCAGTAGACTGGAAAAACAAGTTGCCTCCATATTGAGACTTCTATCATATATATCAAATGTATGACACAAAAGACTTCTAAAGTTTGCGAATAAATAGTTATGATCAAAATAGTGTCAATCTCACTGAGATTCCCAAGCCATTATGAGAAATAATGAGGAAGACAGTGTGAGAATGAGATATTTTTAAGTGTACTTTTTCAATCCATAGTCATGTTTGAAGCAGTAATATTTTCCCATTTGAACACTTTGGGTCTTTATCTTATGTACGCTAGTAAACTCTTTGTTTCACCTTGAAGGCGTCGTACTGTCTGCTAGGAGTATAACATACTCCCTTTCTGTGGAGAAGGCATTATCTGTTTGGAACAACAGCTGTATTTCTTTCTGGGCGGGAATGCTGTTTTCGCTCTACATAAGCCTCTATTTGTTTGAATTTAGACCTCTTCTTGCTGATGCTATTGTCGCGTTGTAAGGGCTGGTCTAAAGCTTTAGTAAAACTTGGCCAAGTACTTTTCTGTCTCGGTGGTCCTTCTTACTCAACAAATATGTCATCCAAAAGAACTTGGGATTGACCAGTGTCTTTTATTCCCTGAGAGGAAGACTGGTGGTGTCGTGAGAGTAACCACAGATCCTTTCCCCATCAACAACAATGCTATTCAAGCAGAATTTGTGAGAGCCAACAACGATTACTTTTGGAAAAATTATAATGTAGGACCTTACTTTTGGGGTCTTTTTCAGCATCTCGCAGGGATGTGAAAGTGGGGTTGTACGATATACCGGTACTAATAAAGTACCACGATACTAATTAATTTAAATCGGTACTACCTATGAAAAATACCGGTACCGCTCTTTCATCCGAATCCCGCCGTGAAGTGGTGACTACAGAGCCGAGGCGCATGATGTATGACAAAGTACATACAAGAAATAACATAATGGAGTGGAAGAATGGCAAACAACGGCAATTCTACTGGTTAATTAAGAGGTGCGTGAAGTGCAATGTGAAAATATTTGGGCTTCAAAACCAACGATAAAGGTGAAGCTTTAAACAGGGAGGCGTGCTGCTTTAAAACACGCCTCGCCAAATGTGGCAATTAATATTACCACCTTTGCTAAACATTTAAATAATAAGCTTTCAGATCTACACAAGGAGTTATTAAGAGTGACAGGTAATAATGTAGTTGTTAGACCATTCCAGCTGTTGGGCTCCCATGCAGACCATAGGCAAGAAGCACAGGGCAGATGTTCCAACCAGGGCCGATGTTTTCATGGGAGGTAACAGCCTCCACTTTCGGGTCAGACTGACGAGGCCGCCAAGTCGGGACAATCGCTTTATTATTAGTTTTTTGCAGGACACAACCAGACCCGTTCATCACTCTACTGCGCAGTGCACATGCTCCCTCTCTCTCTCTTTACTCGCCCACTCACTCACTGATGTCACTCAGCCAACACATTGCCATTCTCGCAAACACACATACGCTACTCTCATAAGTTAACCAGTTCCAATGTTGTGCACAGTAGAAAGGTAGACACGCACACAGCTGCTTGGCTTTATGCCAAAAATTAGCAGAGTTAAGACCGCCCATCTAACGTCAACTAATGCAAGTGAAATTACTAAATTTTGTAACAAATTGCTCCAATTTTTGTTTTATCCTTAACAAATGTGTGTTTTACCTGCTACATGTCTTATCTGTGTACATGTATCCATAGTTTTGTTTTTAGTACTTACTAATAATTGTATTTTTCTTAAAGCACAGACCAGGAGTGCCAACCATAAATCATGAAGCATTTAATATAATGTCAATAAAGCTTTTTAATATATTCTAATCTAATCCTTGACTATGGCAGACTATATGTAATATGGAAAATTGTAAATTGTTATTTGGGTGCAACAAGAAAAGCCCAATGCTTATATTTGTACATTGTAAAATTGTTCTTTGAGTGCAATTGGAAACATATGTTTATTGTATTGGAAGATTTTATGTTACAATATAGCCAATATTGACAAAGTATTGGAAAGTATCGATATACATTTTAGTGCTGGTACTAGTACCAAATTATTGGTATCGGGACAATCCTATGTGAAAGTTGACCAGCCAGTCGGACCATAGCCACATGTGTGTAGCTAGCATTAGCTCACTGCTATCAATGCACCGCTAAAATAGTCTGTCTGTATTGGTGCTTATAACAACAATATCACTCATATTTGGTTAATTTTCAGGTCATGACATGTAATTGTAGTATTGTTTGCGCTTTCTGGATGTTTTTAGAGAGAATATAATGAGTACAACAGATGACCCTCGATCTGTTGATTAAATTGTTAGCTGTTCATGTGTTTCAAGCATATGTGTTTTTGACTTACATAAGAATTGTGAATGATAAACACCACATCTCTTTGCAATTTTTGCGTATTTCCAGTATGACTGATCTGATAACATGGTCAGATTGCAGAAGCGTTACTGTGAAGTCAATCTCCGAAAATAGCCAGAGGTATTTTGAGAGGGATATTCAAAATGGCTGACTGAATTTGTGGCATTTTGTGATGTTTAAACAGTGTTTTCACATACTTTGTGTATTGTAAATACAATTGGATATGGTTTAATCAAACACAAATAAGCATATAAAGTCAAATTGTTTTCCCACTCGACAGGTATTTAGCCTAGTTTGTAAATCCAACCAGCTTGGATAGCTTGGAAAGTCCACTCCGGTAAATATTTTAAATCCTGTGAAAAGTCTTTCTTCTTAAGAGTTTTGGCTCCACTCCATCATATTAAGCTATTTCTTTGAGGATATATGGCTCATACATTTTTCTCTGCCTTTACAATACGGTAACAAATCTGTGTGGCAGGTGCTAAATGAACGGTAGCTTTTAAATTACTCGACCACCAATTTAAAGCCTAAAGTCTCTGGGTCAAGTGGTTGCAACCTCGGAATACATACTGTATTCATACATAGTTTATCAATACCTGCAGATGCAATTTCAACCATCTTCCACCACACAGCACACCCCTACAAAGTTCTGTATTCTTTTAGATGCTGTACACTAATATGCAAACCACTCTTCCAACTGCATCTCTGCAAGGCTGTACTCTTAAAAGCTGCATTATCAGTGTGCACACTGACACACAGCATGTTTCTGGTTGCTAAGCAACAGTTGCTGTTTGAGGCTGCTGAGGTGCTGAGGTTGTGATCAGTGTTTGAAGAGGTGGATTATACCATTCATCACTAAATGAGGAATTCATTTGATCCTGTTTTTTTATGTCAAAGGGCTGCTTTGTCAAATGTCACCCTTGTTTGCTTCTTCCCCTATGAAGCCAATTTTAAAGGTTTTAGTTGTATGCCACATTTTAACGGTGCACTACGTTGGGCTGATTTAAAAATAAACAGCAGTTCCCAAAGCACATTGGGTTCAAGCATGCTGCTCTTTATGTACTGCATCGATAAATCAATAATTTAAAAAAAATGATGCTGCCACTCTGTTATTTTAAAACCGAATAACATGTGACTTTGGGGCTTTGGTGTGTGTTTGTACAGAGCTGTGTTGAGTTAATAGTAGATGTAGCCCCACAATACAACAGGCTGTCCCTCCATTTTCTGCATTGTTGTACATACAGTATGTGTACATATGTACAAGTTGTGTACATATGTACACAAATACAAAGCTTTTAAAGGAGCCACTGGGAGGTCCTCTACTCTTCCCATAAAACCCAATAAATAACCATCCAAAACCCGCCATTTACATTTTGTGACTTGAATATTAACCAAGTATTAGTTATATTGTTATCATAAGCGCTAGCGGAGGCCAACTATTTATAGCGGCGCCGTGATCACGAGCTTGCGTGTCTACTTTGACATTATCGAGTGGTAAGCTGCTTCCTCGCTTTCTTGCTTGTGGAAGTTTATTGTAGATCATAAATCATGCAGGATAAGGACATATTCTTACAAGTTGGTACACTTTGACAGCCAATTTAGACCCGGAAATGGCAATAAAGACACGAAAGGACACATTGTTCTACCCCCTTCTCTTCACAAGGATTATGAGTCATTCTTCATCTATACGGGACTACAACAAGATTCTATTAGTCTACATCCTAATGACAGCAGACTGTACAGTAATGAATTCATGTTTTATTGTGTTTGTTGGCTCTCATGAAGTCTGCAGTGAGCAGTAATCAGTGATGTTGTTGAAACAAAAAGCAAATGTTATGATGCGTTTTTTTAATTAATGCGCTGCATCTGCTTAAAATGAGCAAAATACTTAAATATTAAATGTTAATCTTACAGCATGTAAATAAAACATTAATGAAGGTATTTGGGTGTTTTTTAAGGGCTTTAAAGGCAGAATAAAGCGACTCCTACTAGGGTTGTCCCAATCCGATATTGGGATCGGATCGGACGCCGATTTTTGCCAAAAAATGCGTATCGGCAAGGCATGGGAAAATGCCGATCCAGATCCATTTTTAAAAAAAATTCCGGTCTGTGTTTTCCAACGCACCGATTTAAATAATACATTCCATTTTTCTGCTGCTCCCTAATTTCCGTTCCGCATTTTCCATCACACCTTCAACCCATCCACAGGTCTGTGTCCTAACCGTTAAGACGGCCATGTGAATTAAAAATTAGCGGTAAAAATGTCAGCTGTGTGGGATTATTTTACCCTACAAAACGAAAAAGATGAAGAGGTGGAGTGCAAAACATGCAGAGGTGGGTAGTAATGCGCTACATTTACTCCGTTACATCTACTTGAGTAACTTTTGGGATAAATTGTACTTCTAAGAATAGTTTTAATGCAACATACTTTTACTTTTACTTGAGTATATTTATAGAGAAGAAACGCTACTTTTACTCCGCTCCTTTTACTCCGCTCCTTTTATCTACATTCAGCTCGCTACTCGCTACTGATTTTTATCGATCTGTTAATGCACGCTTTGTTTGTTTTGGTTTGTCAGACAGACCTTCAAAGTAGGATCTATGCATGCCTGCGTTTCACCAATCAGATGCAGTCACTGGTGACGTTTGACTCTGTTTCACCAATCAGATTCAGTCACTGGTGACGTTGGACCAATCAAACAGAGCCAGGCGGTCACATGACCGTCACACATGGACCCCGACTTAAACAAGTTGAAAAACGTATTCGGGTGTTACCATTTAGTGGTCAATTGTACTGTACTGTGCAATCTACTAATAAAAGTCTCAATCAATCAATCAAAAGTGTGAAGGAAAAAAGACACTTTTTTATTTCAACCGTACCTCTCTCAAAAGCCTGAAGACTGATCGCACAGTTCCTGTCTTCACAATAAAAGTGCCGCTCCATCGCACCTGCGCTAACAAAATAAGAGTCTCCGAAAGCCAGCACAAAAAAGCTAGCAAGCTACGGAGTTTGCCGCCAATGTATTTATTGTAAAGTGTATAAAAACGAATATGGAAGCTGGACAAATAAGATGCCAAAAACCAACCACTTTCATGTGGTATTAGACAGAAAGGAGGAACTTTTTTTCTCCTCCATTTGAAAATGTGGACGTTATCAGCACTACTGTCTGATTCCAATCAATGCAAGTCATCAGAATCAGGTAATACACCAACTTATATTCTTGTCTTCATGAAAGAAAGGAATCTATATGTTAAACATGCATGTAAAACACCTTTAACATGTGAACAAAAACGACAAAATAAATAAATATAAATTATATACTGTATATATAAATGTATGTATATATATATATATATTATATTGAAAAACTTATTGGGGTGCTACCATTTAGAGGTCAATTGTACGTAATATGTACTTTACTGTGCAATCTACTAATACAAGTTTCAATCAATCAATCAATCAATCAATGCCTACTGAGCCTATGGTGCTGTTAAGTTATTGTGGCTCAATTTGCCTTAATTTTTTTAATTTAATGTATTATTATTTAATATATATTATTGTTTTAGTTGCTTAAGAGATATTCTTGGCTCTGAATTTGCTAGTTGCTATTTTTATGTTTTTGTGCATTATTTGTTGCCGTCATCATTAAACGAACAGGTTACTCATCAGTTACTCAGTACTTGAGTACTTTTTCACAACATACTTTTTACTTTTACTCAAGTAAATATTTGGGTGACTACTCCTTACTTTTACTTGAGTAATAAATCTCTAAAGTAACAGTACTCTTACTTGAGTACAATTTCTGGCTACTGTACCCACCTCTGAAAACATGCCACAATAAAGTCAAGCGTGGTGGTAAAGTTGTAAGACATTTTCATACAACAAATCTGATCAAGCATTTAGCGAAATACCACCGTAAAGAATATGAAGAATTTCTAAAGAAAACTGACGAAAAGAAAAAGAAAGGTCCTACCCAACTAACTCTGACAGAAACGTTCGCAAAGCGTGACATACTGCCACTGAACAGTGCTAAAGCCCAGGGGATAACTAGAGTCATTGCCGAGGAAATAATTTTGGATGATGAGCCGTTATCTCTCGTGAGTAAAGTGGGCTTTCGACGCACCATCCAACACCTTGAACCACAGTACAACATGCCCAGCCGTCATTACATCCTTGAGAAAACAATCCCCCAGATTCACAAAGATGTTAGAGATTACATTGCCAAACAAGTAGAGTGCAAATGCTTTTAGTTTCACAACCGATATATGGAGCTGTGATCACCGTCCTTTATCATTAAGTTTAACTGCACACTGGCTTGGACCGGACTTCAACCCAAAGAGAGCTGTTTTACATGCGCATGAGTTTAGAGGCTCACACACAGCGAATGCCATCACAGATGCAATTGAACATATGCTACGCGCTTGGAAGATTGACAAAAAGAAGGTCCATGTAATTTTAAGAGATAACGCGGCCAATATGAAAAAGGCAATGGATCAGCTTGGCGTGCCCAGCCTGGTATGTTTTGCGCACACCTTACAGCTCGTTGTCCAACACGGTCTATTGGCACAGCAAGCTGTAAGCGATGTCATCGCCAACGGGAGAAAAATAGTGACCCACTTCAAGCACTCGCCTATCTTTATTACATTTTATCCAAATGTTAAGGTTCTTCACTAATGCTACCAACCTGGATCAGGCAAAGGAGGCACTAAAGGTAGAGGTGATGAAAATGGAACAAGAACTGAAGACCATTAGTGTTGTGTCGTTCGCGAACGATTCGTTCGAAAGAACGAATCTTTTGAGTGAACGTACTGAACCGAATCACTTTATGAACTGATTCGTTCCTTTCTCAGTTCATGAGTGGAACTGGCGCATTCTGTGACTCACTGAACCCTCGACGTCGGCGAACGACGCAGCCAATGAGAGGGCGGGGGGAGGGACTGAGCGAACGATTCGTTCACCGCGGATTAACGACATGAATCACTCAGTGAACGACAACGCTCTCGCTCTCTGCTCTGCGGGGGCGGGGGGTAAAGTGTAGGGCAGGCTGTTTTGAGAAGATTTAAAATAAAAATAATAACTAATGTATGTACACATACATAGGCTATTATTTACACAGTTATTGTAACAAAAATAAATTTGTCCTTGGGGATCAATTCTGATTCATATTATTATTATTATTATTATTATTATTATTATTATTATTATTATTATTATTATTATCCATTCTACTGCAACTGTTGTTGTTGATGTTGTTTAGTAGCTATCATCATCATTATAATAATGCTGATTTGCAATTAAACTGCACTGCTGCTGCAGAAGTGATTCGGTTCACGTACTGAACTGCGGCCACAGTGTGGCGCTGTGTCAGTCACTGATTCTAGTGATTCAGTACAGTCAAAAGAACTGCAGAAGTGATTCGGTTCACGTACTGAACTGCGGTCACAGTGTGGTGCTGTGTCAGTCACTGATTCTAGTGATTCGTACAGTCAAAAGAACTGCAGAAGTGATTCGGTTCACGTACTGAACTGCGGCCACAGTGTGGCGCTGTGTCAGTCACTGATTCTAGTGATTCGTACAGTCAAAAGAACTGCAGAAGTGATTCGGTTCACGTACTGAACTGCGGCCACAGTGTGGTGCTGTGTCAGTCACTGATTCTAGTGATTCAGTACAGTCAAAAGAACTGCCGATCCCATGAAAACAAGCCACATGAAAACAAACACACATCCCCATTATCTCAACACATAAAGTTATGAGAGTAGACTACTAGTCTACTAGCAGTCTACTGGCGGGGGGTAAAGTGTAGGGCAGGCTGTTTTGAGAAGATTTAAAATAAAAATAATAACTAATGTATGTACACATACATAGGCTATTATTTACACAGTTATTGTAACAAAAATAAATGTCTCCTTGGGGATCAATTCTGATTCATATTATTATTATTATTATTATTATTATTATTATTATTATTATCCCTTCTACTGCAACTGTTGTTGTTGTTAGATTAACGCGAGTCCCTACGCAGTGCGTGGGGACTCGCGTTCACCCTATTTGCTGCTTCTCCCGCGAATGTCTGCACTGTACTGTACTATGTACTGTACTAAGGGGCGCCCCCTTAGTGTTGTGTCGTTCGCGAACGTGATTCAGGGAGGGGCGGTAGTGTTGTGTGGGCGCCTATTTGCTGCTTCTCCCGCGAATGTCTGCACTGTACTGTACTACGCACGCCCCCCCCCCCCTCCTATTTTTTATTTTTGGGGGGGATTCGGTGAACACATTTTTTGAACGAATCATTTTAAGGAACTGATTCTAGTGATTCAGTACAGTCAAAAGAACTGCCGATCCCATCACTAAAGACCATGCCCTCTGGATAAGGTGTGGCTGAGGCTGAGACAGCAAGGCAAACACCAGGAATGGAGGCTGGAAGCTCAACCAGTAGCCTCGGCAGCTACTTTGACGAGATACTGGAGAAGAGCTGCACAGCAGGTCCATCTGAGCAGCAGATCACCCCAGGGGCACTGTTTCAGTTGGAGAGCTACCTCAGTGAGCCTCCAGCTGGGCGTAAGAGCAATCCTTTTCACTACTAGAGAGACAATCAGTCTCATCTACCCGCCCTGGCAGCAACAGCAGCCAAGTTCCTCAGTGCTCCTTGCACCAGTGTTGAAAGTGAGAGGCTTTTTAGCACAGCCTCACTCATCATTGATGAACACAGGAGCAGGCTGACACCTGAGCATCTTGAAGTGCTCGTCTGTGTTAGAAAGAATCTCCCATTATGCTCGGACTGCAGTCAGGGGGGGCAAACAATTAAGGGAGTGTGTAGATAGTTGTTGTTGTTTTTTTTAAAGTTTACATTTGTTCAAGAGCAAGTATTGATGCTGAGTTATAGACATTTTATCCCACTCAGGTTGTTTGTGTGTTTTGCTGTTTTTTAATAATGTTTACAGAGTTATTTGCACTTTATACAGTTCACTTTTTTACTGTTCAATGATGCCATTTCTGTTTGTCATGTATAATTTTGTCTATTTTGTGTTTATCCTTGAATAAACAGGTCAGTTTCTTGTTACCAACCATTGTGTATTATTCAAACTCACCTAATTCAGCTGGCTAGTTGTTATCAAGAGTACTAAAACCCTTTTCAACATGAATCTGACAACTAAGTAGGCTAAATAACTTTAAACTTTAATACATGCTCGGATAGGCCAGTATCGGCCAGTATCGGTATCGGATTGGAAGTGCAAAAACAACATCGGTATCGGATCGGAAGTGCAAAAACCTGGATCGGGACATCCCTAACTCCTACAGGCTCCATTGGAAGCAGACTTTTGATCACATTAATTTACTATTTAGAATGCATAAAAAAAGAAAAATGTGTGCTTCTCTTACATAGGGATTGTGAAGAGAGGCAAAAGTACAAATAAAGTGCAGTTCTCCTTTAAGTAATTTAAAGGCCTACTGAAATGAATTTTTTTTATTTAAACGGGGATAGCAGATCTATTCTATGTGTCATACTTGATCATTTCGCGATATTGCCATATTTTTGCTGAAAGGATTTAGTAGAGAACAACGACGATAAAGATCGCAACTTTTGGTATCTGACAAAAAAAAGCCTTGCCCTTACCGGAAGTAGCGTGACATAGTCAGTTGAACATTTCTGCAAAGTTCCCTATTGTTTACAGTTATGGCGGCCAGAAGTGAGAGCGATTCGGACCGAGAAAGCGACGATTTCCCCAATAATTTGAGCGAGGATGAAAGATTTGTGGATGAGGAAAGTGCAAGTGAAGGACTAGTGGGGAGTGGAAGCGATTCAGATAGGGAAGATGCTGTGAGAGCCGGGGGTGACCTGATATTCAGTTGGGAATGACTACAACAGTAAATAAACACAAGACATATATATACTCTAGGGCTGCAACTAACGATTAATTTGATAATCGATTAATCTGTCGATTATTACTTCGATTAATAATCGGATAAAAGAAACAAACTACATTTCTATCCTTTCCAGTATTTTATTGGAAAAAAAACAGCATACTGGCACCATGTTCTGGACATTGGGGGTGCAGCATACAGTAACAATAACACAGAAATGTAACTCATCAGAACTGAATCAGATATTGTACACGTTTCTGTTGTGGATAATAAAGGATTCATTTCAGGCTGCTTCTGAATAATAGCATGAGATATTCCAGCACCTTCATAACGTTTAGTTATACTAAAGCGTCACTCAAATCTAAATATATTTATGTAGCTTTATCGGCCCGGCTACATTGATCCATTATGAAACCAACCTGAGATATTTCTGTCCGTTACGTTTATTTCGAAATTGGTAAGCGTGCGTTTTCTCTCTCAAGACGGAGTCAAATGTGCCGGAGACACAATATCAGCCCCGTGTTGCAACAAAGGCATAACTTTAAAGTTACTCACAAAAAAGCTGAACTCATGAATACTTGTTGCCACTATGGACTTAAAAAGTTACGTACTGTGAGTTCTTCCCTTCATCCATGGCTCCAATATTTTTCTTCTTCAAGTGCTCCAGAAGCAATGTTGTACTTCCGTGCCATTTTGCAGGAAACGGTCTTCTTTGAGGTCTTTAAAGTGAAGTGTTCCCACACTTTTGACGACTTAGGTCGTACACTTTTCTCCATTGAAGCAATAACCTCAAGATGTTTCTCCTCTAAACTATTGGTAGTGTTTTCCTGCGCCATTTTTCGAATTTTTCGAGCAAAGGAGACGCCGTCGTCACGTGAGCTGCACATGACACATCATTGGCTAGCTTACGCCACCTCATGAGACGTAGCCTCACCGCCGCCCTGGCGCTGTTTTGTACTGTTTTTGTACTTATTTTGATTATTGTTTCTCAGCTGTTTGTAAATGTTGCAGTTTATAAATAAAGGTTTATAAAACAAAAAAAACAACAACAAAAAACAAAACAAAAAAAAGCCTCCGCGCATGCGCATAGCATAGTTCCAACGAATCGATGACTAAATTAATCGCCAACTATTTTGGTAATCGATTTTAATCGATTTAATCGATTAGTTGTTGCAGCCCTAATATACTCTATTAGCCACAACACAACCAGGCTTATATTTAATATGCCACAAATTAAT
Organism: Entelurus aequoreus; assembly: GCF_033978785.1. Lineage (NCBI taxonomy): Eukaryota > Metazoa > Chordata > Actinopteri > Syngnathiformes > Syngnathidae > Entelurus > Entelurus aequoreus. The sequence continues at coordinate 86,259,655 of NC_084732.1, forward strand.
CCCGCATAAAAACACCTAGGTGTTTGTTATGCTAGCTCCTAGCTACCGTCCATATAACCCGCCAATACAATTCAAACACCTGCACAACACACACAATCACTCAGCCCAAAGGACCGTTCACCTAACCCAAGGTTCATAAAGCTTATATATTTAACCAAAGTTACGTACGTGACACGAACGTACGGGCAAGCGATCAAATGTTTGGAAGCGCAGCTGCGTACTCACGGTACCGTGTCTGCGTCTGTGTATCCAAATCAAAGTAATCCTGGTAAGAGTCTGTGTTGTCCCAGTTCTCTACAGGCGTCTGTGTATCGAAGTCAAAGTCCTCCTGGTAAGAGTCTCTGTTGTCCAAGTTCTTCGATCTTGACTGTATCGAAGTCAAAGTCCTCCTGGTAAGAGTCTCTGTTGTCCAAGTTCTTCGATCTTGACTGCATCTTTCGGGAATGTAAACAAAGAAACACCGGCTGTGTTGTGTTGCTGACTTCCCTCGCAAAATACTCCGCTTCGCACCGACAACTTTCTTCTTTGCTTGCTCAGCTTCTTTCTCCAAGTATTTGGCCACCCATCCAAATGATCAGAATCAGGTGTCCTAATCACTTGGCCCTGCCACAGGTGTATAACATCAAGCACTTAGGCATGGAGACTGTTTCTACAAACATTTGTGAAGAAGGGCCGCTCTCAGGAGCTCAGTGATTTCCAGCGTGGAACTGTCATAGGATGCCACCTGTGCAACAAATCCAGATATGAAATTTCCTCACTCCTAAATATTCCAAAGTCAACTGTGGGCTTTATTATAAGAAAATGGGAGAGTTTGGGAACAACAGCAGCTCAGCCACGAAGTGGTAGGTCACCTAAACTGACAGAGAGGCGCATAGTGCAAAGACTTTCTGCAGTCAATTGCTACAAAGCTCCAAACTTCATGTGACCTTCCAATTAGCCCAGGTACAGTACCCATAGAGCTTCATGGAATATATATATATATATATATATATATATATATATATATATATATATATATATATATATATATATTATATTATTATGCTAGGCTGCTGCCCCCGCGACCCGACCTCGGATAAGCGGAAGAAGATGGATGGATGGATGGATATATATATATATATATATATACATATATATATATATATATATTTGGGTTGTACAGTATACCGGTATTGGTATAGTACCGCGATACTAATGAATCATATTCGGTACTATACCGCCTCTAAAACGTACCGGTCCACCACCACCCCACCCTCCGGCGTCACGTCGTGACATTGTTGGTTTTACGAGCAGAGGAGCATGTTCCGCAGTGCACAATCACAGAGTACTTACAAGCAGACACAGTGTGTAGACAGAAAAGGGAGAATGGACGCATGTTGGCTTAAAAACTAACGATAAAGGTGAAGCTATAACACTGAAACACCCTCAGGAAGAGGTGCTTTAAGACATGACTAGCTAGCTAGCGGTTAAAGTCCCCCCGCAGTCGGCAGTGTTTTAGCTACTTCTAAATCACTAATCCTCGCCTCCATGGCGACAAATAAAGTACGTTTTTTACAAGTACAGTATCTCTGCAGTTCGAAGAATAGCTAAACATGCTTCACTACACACTGTAGCTCAGCGGCGTCACCGCTAATGACGTCGTTCCTGAATGTAAACAAATGTCATTGGTGGATCTACACCAAACATCCCCTGTAATGATACGAAGTACAGGAGCGTATCTAGTTGATACCACTATGATTGCATCGATATTTTTTAGTATCACAAAATCTATTTTCTTTTTTCTTCTTTTTTTTTTTATGGTCATAAGCTTTGGGTTATGACCGAAAGGACAAGATCACCGGTACAAGCGGCCGAAATGAGCTTACTCCGCCGGGTGGCAGGGCTCTCCCTTAGAGATAGGGTGAGAAGCTCTGTCATCCGGGAGGAGCTCAAAGTAAAGCCGCTACTCCTCCACATCGATAGGAGCCAGATGAGGTGGTTCGGGCATCTGGTCAGGATGCCACCCGAACGCCTCCCTAGGGAGGTGTTTCGGGCACGTCCAACCGGTAGGAGGCCCCGGGGAAGACCCAGGACATGTTGGGAAGACTATGTCTCCCGGCTGGCCTGGGAACGCCTCGGGATCCCCGGGAGGAGCTGGACGAAGCGGCTGGGGCGAGGGAAGTCTGGGCTTCCCTGCTGAGGCTGCTGCCCCCGCGACCCGACCTCGGATAAGCGGAAGAAGATGGATGGAGATGGATGGATGTATATTATGTTTATAAACTCAGGAAATATGTCCCTGGACACATGAGGACTTTGAATATGACAAATGTATTATCCTGTAACAACTTGGTATCGGATTGATACCTAGATTTGTGGTATCATCCAAAACTAATGTAAAGCATCCAAACAGCAGAAGAATAAGTGATTTTTACATTTTAACAAAAGTGTAGATAGAACATGTTAAAAGGGAAAGTAAGCAGATATTAACAGTAAATGAACAAGTAGATTAATATTCATTTTCCACAACATTTCCTTAATAATGTTGACAAAATGATAGAAGGGAAATTGACACAATATGTTACTGCATACGCCAACAGCTTTAAATTAGGAGCCTTTGTTTGCTTACTTACTACTAAAAAACATGTTGTCTTTTATGTTTTACCGGAACCAAAATATTGATATCGGGACAACACTAATATGTGCATATATATATATATATATATATATATATATATATATATATATATATATATATATATATATATATATATATATATATATATATATATATATACAGGTATATATATATATATATATATATATATATATATATATATATATATATATATATATATATATATATATATATATATATATATATATATATATATATATATATATATATTAGTGTTGTCCCGATACCAATGTTTTGATATATATATATATATATATATATATATATATATATATATATATATATATATATATATATATATATATATATACCTGTATATGTATATATATATATATATATATATATATATATATATATATATATATATATATATATATATATTAGTGTTGTCCCGATACCAATGTTTTGATTGATATATATATATATATATATATATATATATATATATATATATATATATATATATATATATATATATATATATATATATATATATATATATATATATACCTGTATATGTATATATATATATATATATATATATATATATATATATATATATATATATATATATATATATATATATATATATATATATATATATATATATATATATACCTGTATATGTATATATATATATATATATATATATATATTAGGGATGTCACGGTATGAAAATTATCACGGTTATCATTATCGCAGTAATTGTAAATATGCTCAAAATTTTCAAAAACTATTATACTGAAATCCTGAAATCCTTTAACCAAGTTATATTTAAAAAACAGACATGAACAATACATTCAAAATGTATATATGTACCTCAAGTAGAACGTTGAATGTGCATATGAAAGCAACACAAGTATTATAAACAAAGTAATATGGCACAAACAAAATAATACTATAAATAAATAAAAATACATTTGAACATTTCGCAAGATGGCACCTTATTGACATTCGATGTAACTGCACATTTTGTCCATATAGATACAAATAGTGGTCATATATGAGGTTTAGTCTTACACATAGGACTGCACGATTATGGCCAAAATAATAATTAAGATTATTTTTATCAATATTGAAATCACGATTATTAATCCGGATTATTCATTTTGTTAGGTAAAACAGTGTTGGGGTGTGAATGCGACGCCATCATGTAATTTGTAATATGTAATAAAAAATGCTGTAGATATACTTTATCTATAAATTTAAAGACACATACTTGTGTTTTTGTTCATTAATAGTATCCGTATGTCAGAATTTTTAATACATAATGCCTTTTTCTCTATTTTTACATTTTCATAGAGAGAGGTATTTTTTAAGTTATGTACATACATGTACTAATGTGTGTACATGTACATGCTGTATTGGGACGTTTTCATTGAGAGTTTGAGCAGAAATCTGTCGTATAGGCATTAATTATACACCATAAAACTTTAACAAAATGCTGTGTCACATGAATGGTTATTAAAGTATTTACTTTGTGGAATCAAAAAAACACAGGTAATGTCAAAACATGGTGTTTACTTTATGATATCAATATAAAACACAAAACAGTTTGGCTAATGAAGATGAAGTCAAATAAACAAGCTATGTTCTTCTCCAACAACCATGTACAACAGTTTGGCCAACAAAAATAAACAGGAGTGATACCCATCACATCTGATACACAATCTTTGTGCCTCACCGACAACTCAGCCTGTGTTCAATTCGGTGAGATGACAAGTATTAGCTACCGTAGTATTGTTGTTATTGGAACACTAACAAAGTTAGCAGTTAAATTAAAGGATGAGTGTGCATCCCAGTCAACAAACGAAAGACTTTATAAACAAATTGTGGCAATGTTCCCGACACATCGCCTGCTGCATGGTAACTCTCAGTCCCAGCCGCTGACGGAAGGACGCTTGTTGCACGTTCAAAATGAAAAACCCAATATTGTTTTCCTCCAACAGAATTGTGCTCTTAAACACATAGTGAGACTCCACAGAAGTAGAAGTGATTGAAATTAGGTGAAACGAAGCGATCAGCTCCGTTTACTCGGATGGAACATTTTCAGAGCAAAGTCTGTGTAGTCGCCGCCATGTTTTCTCGAGACCAATGGCTTAGTGCACATGCACAGGCGCTGCGGCATTTCAGTTTTCAGGAAGTAAGCAGTGTTGCCTAAAATGCATTAATAAATTAGATTTTTTGGGTAATTAAAAATTTAAACAGTATTACTAACGTCTGGAATTTTACCGCGGTTTATCATTATACCGTTTACCTTTATATCCCTAATATATACGTATATATATTTATACACACACACATATGTATTTAAAATGTATCTATTCATTTATTTATTCATTCATTCATTCATTTATTTATTCATTTACAAAACAGACACTTTTTGTTAGCATGTTTAAACGTGTTTGATAAAAATACAAGCATGCCCAACATATGCATTAATTTCTTTCATGAAGACAAGAATATAAGTTGGTGTATTAGCCTATTCTGATGACTTGCATTGATTGGAATCAGACAGGATTCACAGTAGTGCTAATACGTTCCACAACTTCGAATTTACATTGTGGGGGAGTACAAAAGTCCTCCATTCTGTCCATTACTACATGTGAGTGGTTGGTTTTTGGCATATCATTTGTCCAACTTCCATACTCGTTTGTATACAGCTAACAAGAAATACATTGAAGGCAAACTTTGTAGCTTGCGGGCTTGTGTGCGCTAGCTTTCTGAGACTCTTATTTTGTTAGCGCAGGCAGGATGGAGCAGCACTTTTATTGTTAAGACAGGAACTGTTGAAATAAAAAGTGTTTTTTCTCACACTGAGCTCGCAACAGCCAGCGTCATCTCACAAAATCCTCGGGTGCCATGAATAACAATCAAGTGACGAAAGTGAAATCATAGTTAAGATTGATGATTGCAAATTTTTAGGTCAATTTTTTTTTGTCCTGTCGAGCCACTCAGGTCAATTTATATTGTTGATGTAGATTCCCATGTTTGCTGTACAGATTTACTTTACAAAACAGAAGTGTGGGATACTTCTCTTGCTACCTTATTTGTATTTGACTTTTTAAATGGATTTATATTAATGTTTGGCGCAGCCGGATCGGAGCAGGAGGGGATAGAAAGAAGAAAAAAAAGGAGGAAGACTGAGGGGGAAATTGTGGGGACAAGAGGGGGATAAGACAGACAACAACAATAACAGCAACAGAACAGCATCAGCATATACAATATGTACAAATTTGTTATGAAAAGTGATAGCAAAAAAGCAGTTAGTGAAGTAAATATTAATAACAGAAATGACAATGAACATTATTGCCTGACAAATGGAGCAATAAAAACAGAAATAGCACTATTGATAATGAATAATAATGATAATTACCTCTATTATCAACAATAAAATTGTTTCAAATGCAACATTACATACCGTATTTAGAGTATGTATAGGGCGCACAAGATTATAAGGTGAACTGCCGATGAGCGGATCTATTCAGGTCTATTTTCATACAAAAGGCACACCAGATTATAAGGCGCATTAAATGAGTCATATTAGTATAATTGTTTTCTGAATTTAAAACACTTCCTTTGCTCAAAATGTTGCATAGATTATGTTTTACAGACCATCTTCAAGTCGCTTTCTGACCTTTGCTGCAGGATGCGCCATTTTGTGGGCGGTCTTATTTACGTGGCTCCGCTTTAACAGCGTTTTCTCCCCGTCATTTTTGTTGTAACTGTGTAGAGTGCAAGGGTGGGAGTTGAAAATGTGACAATAGATGGCGCTAACTGCTTTAATGATATTCAGACTGTACTTAAATCAATAACGGAGCAGCATCTCCTCATTTGTGGCTCAATAGTGCGACAACAAAGTCAGAAATGTGTCCCGTGGAAAACCGTCCTACCGGAACTCTCTAATAACTATACTTCCGTGGGTGAACTATGTAAACCCACTACACTGGTAGTTTTTAGCGCTTCCATAGCGAGTCTTCTGACAGATACAAGCTAGAACTGTACGCTACTTTATATTACAAATGGCAACAGCGGAGGATGAATGCCCCATAACAAAAAGATAGTCGTGTGGAGAGAATTAAGGGCCCTTACGAACTATAAGCCCAAAGACCCCCAGGCCCTGAATGACCGGACTCTTGCTCAGGACCTCAACACACATTACTGTCGTCACGAACGGCCTTCAGCTCATCAAAGCTCTGGTCCCCCCACCATCACCCCCCCACCAACTCCAGCACTACTTTAAAGGACTTAAAGGACTCCAAGGACATTAGAGGACTCCAAGTACATCATAGGACTTCATCAAAGGCCCTCTCCATCCAAGAGGAGGATGTACGTCGGCAGTTCTTGAAGCTGAACACGCGGAATACACCCGGGCCGGATGGTGTCTCCCCCTCCACCTTGAGACGCTGTGCGGATCAGCTGGCTCCTGTCTTCACTTACATTTTTAACACCTCTTTGGAGCTATGCTGCGTACCGTCCTGTTTCAAGACCTCCACCATCGTCCCTGTCCCCAAGAAAGCACGGATCACAGGACTTAATGACTACAGGCCGGTGGCGCTGACGTCTGTGGTCATGAAGTCCTTTGAGCGCTTGGTCCTGCCCCACCTCAAGAACATGTTATTCTATTCTGTGTTAATTGTGTTTTATGTTGCACGATTGCGCCAAGTAAAATTCCTAGTTTGTGAACCCGTTCTCAAACAATGGCAATAAAAACTCTTCTGATTCTTCTTCTTCTTCAACAAAACGAAGTTCACTGCATAACTGTCTTTGTGTTATTGCAGTCTCTAAAGAGATGAAGAAAGGCAGATTACAACAGAGGGCAAACATACAGACAGACACACAGACACACAGACACACACACACACCCTCAAGCATACCTGTAACAACTGTCCTTGTGTTATTGCAGTCCCTAAAAAGATGCAGAATGGCAGATTCCAACAGAGGGCAAACAGACAGACAGACAGACACACACACACCCACACACACACACACACACACACACACACACACACACACATACCCTCAAGCATACCTGAGGGTAAATTAGGCAGACATATAGGCATGTTATACTGGACACACATGCCTCTTCTGGCCAAAGAAAGGGTTATATAAGAGTTACCTCTACATAGTGCACGAATGTGCGCACACAAACATCCACATGCAGGCACAGAACATTGACTTGTTTTGCATATTCTGGTTCATTGAGCACAACTGTAGTACACCTTATGTTACTACATTCCCTGTTACGCCACTTTGGGGTTACAAACGCATTCCCATAAAAGATTAATACTGAACAAAAAAGAAAAAGAAAATTAGTTAGGTGCCCGCAGCTAAAGAATACCTAAGTGAAGTAATGCATTGCATAGGTGACACGTGTGTGCTTTTAAGTTAACTTTTTAACAAGCGTGAGGCTGACTCTTCTGATTTAGCGTATCAAAGAAAAGGACAGTGAAATTAAAAAACAGTGTTAAAACGCACAGACAGTGGATAAATCCAGTTTGGCCTCATGACCGGTCTAAGTCCCATCAGTGCTGTTACTATCATCAAGGATAAAGATGGTACATTTCAATGGAGTGATTCCAAAGCAGTGCAGTGGTCTCGTATCAAAATCTCCGTCTCCCCACGCTAAAAGACGTCACGCGCAGGCGTCCTCCCGAATGGGAATCCATCCATTCTGAGGACAGTCATACTCGACTACGAGTGACTGCCGATGATGATGATGATGAAGCCTGTTTTTCCCACCCTTGCAAACCATTGTGTAAGACAACCACAGGGATCTTTGTATTATTTATTTTAAATAAGCCTGTTTTCCCACCCTTGCAAACCATTGTGTAAGACAACCACAGGGATCTTTTTATTATTTATTTTAAATGTCATTAATGTGTACAGTGTAATTGGCTTAGGTGTTCATTTAGGTATCATTCAGGCAGGCAAGTTCCAATTTACACTAAAACTTGAGTCAGTAGAAGGCGGGGTTCAGAAAGTACAGTGGGTTGTCTAGTAACCAGAGAGTTGACGGTTAAAATCCCACTTCGTCCTTCCCAATCACTGCAGTTGTGTCCTTAGGCAAGACAACTAACCCAGTTTGCCCACAGGGGCTACTGCTGCACGCGGATGATTCAATGACCAAGATGCTTACCTACAAACGGGTTCTCGGCCCCAGGTGCTGCACAATGACTGCCAACAGCTTCTCAACAGGATTGGTTAAAAGCAGAGATGACTTTCACACTACATTTTGTATGTAATAAATAAAGTTAAAATATTATTATTATTACTATCATTATTACCTAAACATACATTACAGTCGTGGTAATGGAACTTGTTTGTAGATCAAGGGCCCCCGTTACAGATTACTTTTCATAAATAAGTACACTTTTGATCACTTAAATTAGTAAAATGTCTCATGATCCATACTTTGGTAATCAAGTAATACAAAACCCAAAACCAGTGAAGTTGGCACGTTGTGTAAATCGTAAATAAAACAGAATACAATGATTTGCAAATCCTTTTTAAAGGCCTACTGAAACCCACTACTACCGACCACGCAGTCTGATAGTTTATATATCAATGATGAAATCTTAACATTATAACACATGCCAATACGGCCGGGTTAACTTATAAAGTGACATTTTAAATTTGCAACTAAACTTCCGGTTCGAAACGCCTCTGAGGATGACGTATGCGCGTGACGTAGACCGGCGAACACGGGTATGCCTTCCACATTGAAGCCAATACGAAAAAGCTCTGTTTTCATTTCATAATTCCACAGTATTCTGGACATCTGTGTTCGTGAATCTGTTGCAATCATGTTCATTGCATTATGGAGAAGGAAGCTGAGCAAGCAAAGAAGAAAGTTGTCGGTGCGAAATGGACGTATTTTTCGAACGTAGTCAGCAACAACAGTACACAGCCGGCGCTTCTTTGTTTACATTCCCGAAAGATGCAGTCAAGATGGAAGAACTCGGATAACAGAGACTCTAACCAGGAGGACTTTTGACTTCGATACACAGACGCCTGTAGAGAACTGGGACAACACAGACTCTTACCAGGATTACTTTGATTTGGATGACAAAGACGCAGACGTGCTACTGTGAGTATGCAGCTTTGGCTTCTAAACATTTGATCGCTTGACCGTATGTGCGCAACTTTTTTTTGCGTATGTACGTAACTTTTTTAAAATATATAAGCTTTATGAACCTTGGGTTAGGTGAACGGTCTTTTGGGCTGAGTGATTGTGTGTGTTGATCAGGTGTTTGAATTGTCTTGGCGTGTTCTATGGAGCTAGGAGCTAGCATAGGAGCTAGGAGCTAGCATAACAAACACGCAGGTGTTTTTATGCAGGATTAACTTGTGGCATATTAAATATAAGCCTGGTTGTGTTGTGGCTAATAGAGTATATATATGTCTTGTGTTTATTTACTGTTGTAGTCATTCCCAGCTGAATATCAGGTACCGTGAGTATGCAGCCTTGGCTGCTAAACATCTGATAGCTTGACCGTATGTGCGCGTCACGTACGTAACTTTTTAAAAATATATAAGCTTTATGAACCTTGGGTTAGGTGAACGGTCTTTTGGGCTGAGTGATTGTGTGTGTTGATCAGGTGTTTGAATTGTATTGGCGTGTTCTATGGAGCTAGGAGCTAGCAGAGGAGCTAGGAGCTAGCGTAACAAACACGCAGGTGTTTTTATGCAGGATTAATTTGTGGCATATTAAATATAAGCCTGGTTGTGTTGTGGCTAATAGAGTATATATATGTCTTGTGTTTATTTACTGTTGTAGTCATTCCCAGCTGAATATCAGGTACCGTGAGTATGCAGCCTTGGCTGCTAAACATTAGATAGCTTGACCGTATGTGCGCGTCACGTACGTAACTTTTTAAAAATATATAAGCTTTATGAACCTTGGGTTAGGTGAACAGTCTTTTGGGCTGAGTGATTGTGTGTGTTGATCAGGTGTTTGAATTGTATTGGCGTGTTCTATGGAGCTAGGAGCTAGCAGAGGAGCTAGGAGCTAGCGTAACAAACACGCAGGTGTTTTTATGCAGGATTAATTTGTGGCATATTAAATATAAGCCTGGTTGTGTTCTGGCTAATAGAGTATATATATGTCTTGTGTTTATTTACTGTTGTAGTCATTCCCAGCTGAATATCAGGTCACCCCCGGCTCTCACAGCATCTTCCCTATCTGAATAGCTTCAACTCCCCACTAGTCCTTCACTTGCACTTTACTCATCCACAAATCTTTCATCCTCGCTCAAATTAATGGGGAAATTGTCGCTTTCTCGGTCCGAATCTCTCTCACTTCATGCGGCCATCATTGTAAATAATAGGGAACTTTGCGTATATGTTCAACTGACTACGTCACGCTACTTCCGGTAGGGGCAAGCCTTTTTTTTATCAGATACCAAAAGTTGCAATCTTTATCGTCGTTGTTCTATACTAAATCCTTTCAGCAAAAATATGGCAATATCGCGAAATGATCAAGTATGACACATAGAATAGATCTGCTATCCCCGTTTAAATAAAAAAAATTCATTTCATTAGGCCTTTAACTTATATTCAATTGAATACACTGCACAAAGACAAGATATTTAATATTTGAACTGAGAAACATAATTGTTTTTTGTCAATAATCATGAACTTGGAACACATTGCAAAAAAGTTGTCACAGGGGCATTTTTACCACTGTGTTACATGCCCTTACTTTTTAACAACACTCAGTAAACGTTTGGGAACTGAGGAGACCCATTTTTTAAGCTTTTCAGGTGGAATTCTTTCCCATTCTTGCTTGATGTACAGCTTAAGTTGTTCAACAGTCCGGGGTCTCCATTGTGGTATTTGACGCTTCATAATGCGTCACACATGGAAGACAGGTCTGGACTACAGGCAGGCCAGTCTAGTACCCGCACTCTTTTACTATGAAGCCATGCTGTTGTAACACGTGGAGAATGTGGCTTGGCTTGCTGAAATAAGCAGGGGCGTCCATGAAAAATACGTTGCTTGGATGGCAACATATGTTGCTCCAAAACATGTATGTATCTTTCAGCATTAATGGTGCCTTCACAGATGTGTAAGTTACCCATGCCTTGGGCGCTAATACACCCCCATACCATCACAGATGCTGGCTTTTGATAAATGGCTTTTGCTTTGCATAGTAAAGTTTTAACTTGCACTTACAGCTGTAGCGACAAACTGTAGTTAGTGACAGTGGGTTTCTGAAGTGTTCCTGAACCCATGTGGTGATATCCTTTACACACTCATGTCGGTTTTTGATGCAGTACCGCCTGAGGGATCGAAGGTCACGGGCATTGCCACTTACGTGCAGTGATTTCTCCAGATTATCTGAACCTTTTGATGATATTACGGACCGTAGGTGGTGACATCCCTAAATTCCTTACAATAGCTCGTTGAGAAATTTTGTTCTTAAACTGTTGGACAATTTGCTCACACATTTGTTCACAAAGGGGTGACCCTCACCCCATCATTGTTTGTGAATGACTGAGCATTTCATGGAAGCGGCTTTTATACCCAACCATGCCACCCACTTGTTCCCAATTAGCTTTTTCACCTGTGGGATGTTCCAAATAAGTGTTTGATGAGCATTCCTCAACTTAATTAGGGTTTTTTGCCACTTTTGCCAGCTTTTGTGGAACATATTGCAGGCATCAAATTCCAAATGAGGTAATATTTGCAAAAAAATAACAAAGTTTACCAGTTCGAATGTTAAGTGAGTGTGAACTGCCCCAGTGAGCTGAACGACTACAGACCAATGGCGCTCACCTCTCATATAATGAAGACAATGGAGCGGCTCTTTCTCAGCCTCCTCAGACCACAGGTGCTACATGCCCAGGACAGCCTGCAGTTTGCGTACCAGGCAGGCGTTGGTGTGGAGGATGCTATCCTTTACCTGCTGCACCGAGCCCACTCACACCTGGATAAGGGAAATGGCGCTGTGAGGATCCTGTTCCTGGACTTCTCGAGTGCCTTTAATACTATCAAGCCCCGCCTTCTCCAGGACAAGCTGGACAGAATGCGAGTGGACCCCTGCCTGGTTGCCTGGATTTCAGACTACCTCACCGATAGGCCACAGTACGTCAGACTGAAGGACATCACATCTGACACTGTGATCAGCAGCACCGGAGCACCGCAGGGAACGGTGCTGGCCCCTCTTCTCTTCACCCTGTACACCGCTGACTTCTGCTACAACTCAGAGCTGTGTCACATCCAGAAGTACGTGGATGACACAGCCATCGTCGAGTGCATCAGGGGCGGCAGAGAGGAGGAGTTTCGGAGGCTGGTGAGGGACTTTGTTGTCTGGTGCCACAGGAACCTCTTGCAGCTCAATCCGTCAAAGACCAAGGAGCTGGTCATTGACTTTGGGAGGTCGAGTCCAAGGTCACAACCTATTGAGGATCGAGTGAGTCGAGGTACAGACCGTGGACTCATTCAAGTACCTCGGGGTGTGGGTGGACAATAAGCTGGACTGGACTGTTAACACGGACCACTTGTACAGGAAAGGACAGAGAAGGCTGTACTTCCTGAGGAGGCTGCACTCCTTCAACATCTGTAAAAAACTCTTGTGGATGTACTACCAGTCTGTGGTTGCCAGTGTTCTGTACTACACCGTAGTGTGCTGGGGGGGCAGTACATCTAAGAAGGACAGCTCCAGACTGGAGAAACTGATCAGGCTGGCCGGTTCTACGATCGGAATAAAACTGGACTCACTGGTGACGGTGGCAGAGAAGAGGACTGTGGAAAAACTAGTGAGCATCCTGGATGATACCAGTCACCCTCTGCATACCGTTATCAGTAGCTAGAGGAGCCTGTTCAGTGCTAGACTGCTTCATCCCAAGTGCAGGACTAATAGACTAAAAAACTCCTTTGTCCCACACGCCATTAGACTGTACAACTCCTCTCTGGGGGGGAAGTGGGATACTAGGATGACAGGGGATGCAAAACAATAACAGTGCAATACTTTTTCATAACATGGTCACTACTGTCTAGTTTCTCTTGTTATATTCTTATTTTACTGTTATATTTGTATTCTCATTGTTGCTTTTTATTTTTATTACTATTGTAATATTTTTCTATTTTGTTTCCATTTATACCCCCATTATTTACTTTTTACTTTTTAAATTCGATCTCAATTCTGTACACTGCTGCTGGAATTTTAATTTTCCTGAGGGAACTCTCCTGAAGGAATCAATAAAGTACTATCTATCTATCTATCTATCTATCTATCTATCTATCTATCTATCTATCTATCTATCTATCTATCTATCTATCTATCTATCTATCTATCTATCTATCTATCTATCTATCTATCTATCTATCTATCTATCTATCTATCTAGCTATCTATCTATCTATCTATCTATCTATCTATCTATCTATGTATCTATCTATCTATCTATCTATCTAAGTATCTTGTCTTTGCAGTGTATTCAATTGAGTATAGGTTGAAAATGATTTGCAAATCATTGTATTCTGTTTTTATTTACGATTTACACAAAGTGCCAAATTAACTGGTTTTGGATTATGTACCTGTATATAGAATACACACATTTACTCACCAATCATAGATTTCTTTCTTTCACTGTTTGTATACAACATTGGCCACTGACAATGAGTCACCCTGTCCTGATGACCACAGCCTTTAGCATCAAACACGCAGTTATGTTGACTGATGACCTAGTGAGGCCGCTGGGCTGTGGGTACTCTGCTACAGCACTGGCGCAGAAGACCAAGAGTCTTCATTTACTATGTCCATCTGCAAGTGCAGAGGAATATAAGATCTATAAACAATGTCACCCTTAAACTTACTGATACTTTGGCTTTTGGCAGCCAATCATCGGTAATGTTGTCTTCTCCTCCATCATAAACACCATACATTGATTCTCATTGGCTTTTCTGACTTACTCTATGTCAAAAAGGGGTATTTGATTGATGAAGATCATATTTCTCAAGCACAGCAGGTATTGATAGCCAATATGTCAAGGACCAACTTAAACATTGTAAGGTACAACGTTTGAGTGTCTGTGTGTGAGCACACACAAATAACCTCCTCTTGTATGAGGCAATGGAATATTAAAAGCTGCCCTGTGCTCTAAATCATGCATGTCCTTGGGAATGTTCAGTTAATGTGCAGTAGAGGTAGACACAGAATGTTAAACTGACAAGATAAATACAAATAAATAGAACCTAATTTTATGCTTAATGTTTTCTGTCTGTTGCCAGCCCTTGACTCACATGTTAAGGGGAGTGTTCAGTTATAAATGTATGCAGTGGAAAACTTCCAGAGGATGTATGATGAACACACACTATAGAAAAAAATATATTATTCAAACATTGGTTTCTCCGATCATGCAGCTGAATTGAGGCTGCCATAGTAACTGCATCCCTACACTATCATGACTACTAGAGGATGCGATAAACAGACACCGTTATTTTATGTTGAGAGAAAATGAAGAGGAGCTATCAGACGTGACTGGAACAATACAATGTAGCTTCCTTACATTTAAGCAGCAGTGCACGTTTCATGAACCAAATATAGACACTGACTAGAGCCCTCATTGCTGCTTCAATCCTGGTTTACTTAACTGGAAACAAAATAAATGCTAATATCTGCATATTTGATTTAGCCATAGTCTCTAGGAAGTAAATGCTGAGTGTTTTGTCACACCCAAATGAATCATGTTGTTTAATGATAATTTACGCTGTATTTAACTGACACTCTGACATTGACATTCATTTCTGAAATGTGATTTTTCTCCCCTAATTAATCTTATAGAGACAGAATTTGTGAACTAGACCTTAATCACTTTCTTAAATTTGTTCCTAAAGTTCTTTCAGAGAAAAACATTTTCTTAGCATGATTGTTCACACCTTTGTAAAACTCAACAGTGTGTCAGTAGCAATCCATAGCTCACATGTGTGGGACAAAAGGGGCTGTTTGCAATTTGCTCAAAGTTACATTTTTCAAATATAACAAGAAAACCACCGACTAGCTTATGTTACCATTAGTGGTTTAACAGAACATAAATATACAAACATATTAGGGTTGTCTCGATACCAATATTTTGGTACCGAGACCAAAAAAAGGGCATCGCTTAATTTTAACAAAACAAATCTTACATTAAATTAAACATATGGTTCTTGTGGCAGTCAAATAACTAATTTAATTCAAATAAAAATTAAAAGGCATTAAACACACTGGGCTTTTCTTGTTGAACTCTAACAATTTACAATGTTATATATTACACATATACTGCCATAATCTAGGATTACCGTAATTTCCGGACTATAAGCCGCACCTGACTATAAGCCGCACCAGCTAAATTTAGGGGAAAATACAGATTGCTCCATATATAAGCCGCACCCGACTATAAGCCGCAGGGTTTTGATGTGTAATTACCGTAGTATATAGGGGTTCCTGCTACCACGGAGGGCATTGTCGGGACAGAGATGACTGTTTGGGAACGCAAAGCGTCCCATTTATTAACAATAAATCTTTCAATCATTCAATCAAAATTTCACATCTTTGACATGGCGAACAGCATTCGTGCAGAGTACAAATAATACAACGGTGCAAAGTAATACAAAGTGCTCGCCTGTACGTTATCAAAATAACCAGCCTACCGGTATATGAAAAGTCAGTCTTTAATCATTGTGTCATCGTCTTCCTCCTGCTTACTAAAACCACCGAAATCCTCTTCGTCGGTGTCGGAGAAGAACAGGCCGTAAATAAGCCGCACCCTTGTATAAGCCGCAGGGACCAGAACGAGGGGAAAAAGTAGCGGCTTATAGTCCGGAAATTACGGTAGATTAGAATAGAATAAAAATATTTACTGACAATATATTAAATGCTTAATGATTTATAATTGCCACTCTTGGTCTGTGCTTTAAGACAAATGTAATCATTAGTATGCTCAAAAAGGTTAATTATGTCTTTTTATTCATATACTTTTTTAAATGTTCTTGTAATCAGACCATATTTTTGGTATATTTGATGGAATCTTTACCTGACATGTCATCTGCAGTCTTCTTCAGAAGGTCGCCTGACCACTGTGACGTGTTGCCTTTCAGCTGTTCTTATAGGCGTGGCCAACCAGGCAGACCTGTCAAGTCTACTTGGTTGGCTCCCCTTCCCCGCCATTTGAGCAACTTAAAGAAAGACTTGGATACGAATGTGTTAAACCCCTCCGCCTCTTGGAGAGACTTGAGAAAACACGAGCACGCTACAGAAACCATCTACGATTCAACCTCTGATGCAGAGACGAGGAGATTACGCCAACAAGCCTCAACATAAAAAAACCCTATGAAAATCAAGAACGCAGAAAAAATCTTTACCAAAGCACGAAAATAACTAATGAAGGAAAGCATATGGATCACAGTGAACAAGATTGAAAGGTGCACAGAGCAAACGGAAGCGTAAATGGACAACTTCCAGAAAAACTTCCCAACTAAACACGACACCGATACAAACAAGTTAATAGAAACACGAACAAGAATTCACTATAACCAAAGAGCGGCAGATAAATACATTTATCGACAGAAAAAAGAAAAAGGAGACACACATACACAAACGAAAAGTGGGTGTGCAATCTCTCACAATACGCGCTCACTGAAACAGAAATTAGTGTACTTGGATGTGGTCTAAATTTCGCCATCACACCGAACAAGGTGCCTAAAGAAGATTTCATCTTAGCTACAGAACTGGCGTGTCAGAGAATAACCGAGCAGGGAAAAAAGGCGGTGCTACGCAACGCAGTAGCAGGGATATTAAAAATGGCAAAACTCCCAAAAAGCAACATCACAAAAAAGGAAACACAAGCTATCATTACACTCAGAAATCACCATCATACCAGCAGACAAAGGGAGAACAACAGTGATAATGGACACGGATGCATATCAAAAACAAATAGAAACAACGCTGAAAGATAACAACACACATGAGATAGTGAAAAAACATCCCACAAAAGAAAATAAAAAAATGCTCAAGACCCTCCTTAAACCATTAGTTGAAAGCAAAAAAACAGCACACGATCAATATCAATTTTTAATACCCACAGCAAATAGCACCCTAAGAATATACGTTACCCCCAAGATTCACAAAAAAGATACCCCACTAGGCCCAATAGTATACAGTATAGGTTCCGTTACATATAATTTATCAAAAGCGCTCGTTGTAATAATAAAACCCCTCCGTGGCCTCACAGAATACCACTGCAAAAATTCAAAACAACTCGCACGAGATCTCAACACAAGAAAATTGGAATTAGATGAAATTGTTATTTCACATGACGTCATTTCATTGTTCACTAAAACCTCAGTAGATTTCACCCTGCACATCGTCAATAAACGCATCACAAAAGACAGGACTCTAAAAGCAAGAACAACCTCACACCGTACAAACATACACATATTAGTCAGTTTCATTGCAAAATCCACATACTTCCAATACAAAGGTACCAGGTAGACTTGACAGGTCTGCCTGGTTGGCCACACCTATAAGAACAGCTGAAAGGCAACACGTCACAGTGGTCAGGTGACCCTTCTGAAGAAGACTGCAGATGACAGTCGAAACATGTCAGGTAATATCGAATATACCGAAAATATGGTCGATTACAATAAAATTTGAAAAAGGAAATCATTAGTAAATACAAAAAACAATACTATATGGCTAAATGTACCCATATAATACATGTAGCAGGCAAAACACCCATTGTTAAAGATAAAACACAAATTGTAACAATTTGTTACAAAATTCAGTCATTTCACTTGTATAAGTTTGTGTTGCATGGGCGGCTTTGGCACCAAGCCAAACAGCTGTGTGCGCCTCTACGTAGCTACATGCACAGCAGGGGAGCTTGTTAACTATATAACATTTAAACTCATTGTGGAGGTTTCATCCATCCATCCATCAATTTTCTACCTCTTATCCCTTTCGGGTCGCGGGGGGTGCTGGAGCCTATCTCAGCTACAATCAGGTTTCAATGATTGTTATTAAAATGTTTACCTAAGTTTGAAGCAAAGATTGTAATTCTTTAATCATACCACCTTTGGCGAGGCATGTTTTAAAGCAGCATTTGCAGCGCGGCACTTTCGTCTTCTCCTCTCCGAGCTGCCACCTTATCGTGGTAGAGGAGTTTGCGTGTCCCAATGATCCTAGGAGATATGTTGTCCAGGGGCTTCTATGCCCCCTGGTAGGGTCTCCCAAGACAAACTGGTCCTAGGTAAGGGATCAGACAAAGAGCAGCTCAAAGAGCTCTATGAAGAAAACAAACAGGACCCAGATTCCCCTCGCCCGGACGCGGGTCACCGGGGCCCCCCTCTGGAGCCAGGCCCGGAGGTGGGGCACGATGGCGAGCGCCTGGTGGCCGGGCCTGTCCCCATGGGGCCTGGCCGGGCACAGCCCGAAGAGGCAACGTGGGTCCCCCCCTCCAATGGGCTCACCACCCATGGCAGGGGCCATAGAGGTCGGGTGCAGTGTGAGCTGGGCAGAAGCCGAAGGCAGGGCACTCGGCGGTCCAATCCTCGGCTACATAAGCTAGCTCTTGGGACGTGGAACGTCACCTCGCTGGGGGGAAGGAGCCTGAGCTAGTGCGTGAAGTGGAGAAGTTCCGGCTATATACAGTCGGACTCACTTCGACGCACAGCAAGGGCTCTGGAACCAGTTCTCTTGAGAGGGGCTGGACTCTCTTCCACTCTGGCGTTGCCGGCAGTGAGAGGCGACGGGCTAGAGTGGCAATTCTTGTTGCCCCGGCTCAAAGCCTGCACGTTGGAGTTCAACCCAGTGGACGAGAGGGTAGCTTCCCTCCGCCTTCGGGTCCTAACTGTTGTTTGTGCATACGCGCCAAACGGCAGCTCAGAGTAGCCACCCTTTTTGGATTCACTCGAGGGAGTACTGGAGAGTGCTCCCCCGGGTGATTCTCTTGTTCTACTGGGGGACTTCAACGCTCATGTTGGCAACGACAGTGAAACCTGGAGAAGCGTGATCGGGAAGAATGGCCGCCCGGATCTGAACCCGAGTGGTGTTTTGTTATTGGACTTTTGTGCTCGTCACAGATTGTCCATAACAAACAACATGTTCAATCATAAGGGTGTCCATATGTGCACTTGCCACCAGGACACCCTAGGCCGCAGTTCCATGATCGACTTTTTAGTTGTGTCATTGGATTTGCGGTCTCATGTTTTGGACACTCGGGTGAAGAGAGGGGCGGAGCTTTCTACCGATCACCACCTGGTGGTGAGTTGGCTGCGATGGTGGGGGAGGATACCGGACAGACCTGGCAGGCCCAAACGCATTGTGAGGGTTTGCTGGGAACACCTGGCAGAGTCTCCTGTCAGAGAGAGTTTCAATTCCCACCCCCGGAAGAACTTTGAACATGTCACGAGGGAGGCGCTGGACATTGAGTCCGAGTGGACGATGTTCCGTACCTCTATTGTCGAGGCAGCTGATTGGAGCTGTGGCCGCAAGGTGGTTGGTGCCTGTCGTGGCGGTAATCCTAGAACCCGCTGGTGGACACTAGCGGTGAGGGATGCCGTCAAGCTGAAGAAAGAGTCCTATCGGGCTCTTTTGGCTCATAGGACTCCGGAGGCAGCAGACAGGTACCGACAGGCCAAGCGGTGTGCGGCTTCAGTGGTCGCGGAGGTAAAAACTCGGACATGGGAGGAGTTCGGGGAAGACATGGAAAACGACCGAAGCGATTCTGGACCACCATCCGCCGCCTCAGGAAGGGGAAGCAGTGCAGTGTCAACACCGTGTATGGTGGGTATGGTGTTCTGCTGACCTCGACTGCGGATGTTGTGGATCGGTGGAGGGAATACTTCGAAGACATCTTCAATCCTACCAGCACGTTTTCCTATGAGGAAGCAGTGCCTGGGGAATCTGTGGTAGGCTCTCCGATTTCTGGGGCTGAGGTTGCCGAGGTAGTTAAAAAGCTCCTCTGTGGCAAGGCCCCGGGGGTGGATGAAACCCGCCCGGAGTTCCTTAAGGCTCTGGATGCTGTGGGGCTGTCTTGGTTGACAAGACTCTGCAACATTGCGTGGACATCAGGGGCGGTACCTTTGGATTGGCAGACCGGGGTGGTGGTTCCTCTCTTTAAGAAGGGGAACCGGAGGCTGTGTTCCAACTATCGTGGGATCACACTCCTCAGCGTTCCCGGTAAGGTCTATTCAGGTGTACTGGAGAGGAGGCTACGCCGGATAGTCGAACCTCGGATTCAGGAGGAACAGTGTGGTTTCCGTCCTGGTCGTGGAACTGTGGACCAGCTCTATACTCTCGGCAGGGTCCTTGAGGGTGCATGGGAGTTTGCCCAACCAGTCTACATGTGCTTTGTGGACTTGGAGAAGGCATTCGACCGTGTACCCCGGGAAGTCCTGTGGGGAGTGCTTAGAGAGTATGGGGTCTCGGACTGTCTGATTGTGGCGGTCCGCTCCCCGTATAATCAGTGTCAGAGCTTGGTCCGCATTGCCGGCAGTAAGTCGGACCCGTTTTCAGTGAGGGTTGGACTCCGCCAAGGCTGCCCTTTGTCACCGATTCTGTTCATAACTTTTATGGACAGAATTTTTAGGCGCAGTCAGGGCGTTGAGGGTATCTGGTTTGGTGGCTGCAGGATTAGGTATCTGCTATTTGCAGATGATGTGGTCCTGATGGCTTCATCTGGCCAAGATCTTCAGCTCTCACTGGATCGGTTCGCAGCCGAGTGTGAAGCAACTGGGAATCAGCACCTCCAAGTCCGAGTCCATGGTTCTCGCACGGAAAAGGGTGGAGTGCCATCTCCGGGTTGGGAAGGAGATTTTTCCCCAAGTGGAGGAATTCAAGTACCTCGGAGTCTTGTTCACGAGTGAGGGAAGAATGGATCGTGAGATCGACAGGCGGATCGGTACGGCGTCTTCAGTAATGCGGACGCTGTATCGATCCGTTGTGGTGAAGAAAGAGCTGAGCCGGAAGGCAAAGCTCTCAATTTACCGGTCGATCTACGTTCCCATCCTCACCTATGGTCATGAGCTTTGGGTTATGACCGAAAGGACAAGATCACGGGTACAAGCGGCCGAAATGAGCTTCCTCCGTCGGGTGGCGGGGCTCTCCCTTAGAGATAGGGTGGGAAGCTCTGTCATCCGGGAGGAGCTCAAAGTAAAGCCGCTGCTCCTCCACATCGAGAGGAGCCAGATGAGGTGGTTCGGGCATCTGGTCAGGATGCCCGAACACGTCCAACCGGTAGGAGGCCACGGGCACGTCCAACCGGTAGGAGGCCACGGGGAAGACCCAGGACACGTTGGGAAGACTATCTCTCCCGGCTGGCCTGGGAATGCCTCGGGATCCCCCGGGAGGAGCTGGACGAAGTGGCTGGGGAGAGGGAAGTCTGGGCTTCCCTGCTTAGGCTGCTGCCCCGCAACTCGACCTCGGATACGCGGAAGAAGATGGATGGATGGATGGCACTTTCGTGTTTAAAGCGTCATATTGATTGATAGTTTTGAACCCCAAATACATGTTTCTTATTGTGTGCTCTGCGAGTGTGCGCGCGCTGACACACTCAACATGCTCCTCAGCTCAGCAACGTCAAACCCGCACAGCAACATGCAAATGAAGAGAAAATACCGGTATTTTAAAAAGGCATTATAGCACTGTTCTAATTCATTAGTACCGCAGTACTTAATTAATACCCGTATACCACAATATTAATTAATTAAAAACGGTAGTATACTGCTTCTGAAAATTACTGGTTTCCTTTTCTTTCTTTTTTTACGGGCATGACAGCGTGCCACCGTCATGACGTGACATCGCTGGTTTTACGAGCAGAAGAGCAAACGCACAGAGTACTTACAAACAAACAAGGTGTGTAAACACAAAAGGGAGAATGGATGCATTTTGTCTTAAAAATGAACGATAAAGGTGACGCTATAACAGCTCAGCAAGAGGTACTTTAAAACATGGCTATCAACAAGCTGGTTCTCCTCAATGAAAACAAATGCCATGGGTGGATCTACACCTGACATTCACTGTAATGATACCAATTACAAGAGCGTATCTAGTCGATACTACAATGATTACATCAAAATATTTTTTATCGTCACAAAATGTGTTTTCCTTTTTTTAAATGTATATTATGTTTATAAACTCAGGAAATATGTTCCTGGATACATGAGAACTTGAATTACCTTTAATTACCCTGTAACTACTTGGTATCAGAACAATACCCAAATGTGTGGCATCAAACAAAACTATTGTAAAACATCCAAACAACAGAAAAATAATGTTTATTACATTTTAACAGAAGTGTAGATCGAACATGTGTTACGGCTCAGACTCCTGCCAACGCCTCTCATCCGTCTGTGCGCACCTCGGGACACGCCCAGGGGCGCGCACATCCAGGAGCGCGCCATGCGCGTCTCCGCCCCGCAGCAGCCGCCAGCTGCAAACGATCACCGGCATTCTGCACACCTGCACTTAATGAAGGACCTGCCTTCATAAGCTCGCAGAACCTGCCGGGCGGCGCCGGAGTATAGTCTTCCGTACCTGTCGTTCCCATGTTTTGACGTTGCTGTGTGTCTCGTCATTCCTCGTCGTCCCCCTGCTTCTCGGACTGCCCCCTTGGATCTCGACCTCCCGCTTGGACACGGATTCCCCTCTTCCCCTGGACTTCTTCATCTCCCGTTCAACACTTGGTAACACACACTTCAGCTAACTACACACATAGCCTAACACCACATACACTTTTGGATCTAGTTCACACTCCACTCTATTGTTTATTTGTATAGTTTGATTATATATATATATATATATATATATATATATATATATATATATATATATATATATATATATTAAATCATTGTTCACACTTCCCCCTGGTGTATGTTTGCCGTCACCTCCCCTTAGTAACATAACAACATGTTAAACATAAAATTAATAATATTAACAGTAAATGAACAAGTAGATTAATAATACATTTTCTACTGCTTGTCCCTCATAAGTGTGACAAAATATAGAATGAGAAATGACAATATGTTACTGCATACGTCAGCAGACAAATTAGGAGCCTTTGTTTGCTTACTTACTTACAGACAAGTTGTCTAGTATGTTCACTATTTTAATCAAAGCCAAAATTGTTCTTCGGTTGCAATAAGAAACGCATGTTTAATGTACTGTAAGATTTTTGGTTAAAATAAAGGCAATAATGCAATTTTGTGTGGTCCCCTTTGCTTAGAAAACTATTGAAATACATTTTCGTACCGGTACCAAAATATTGGTATTGGGACAACCCTAATATATTAGACTTAGACTTCCTTTTAATTGTCATTCAAATTTGAACTTTTCAGTACAGATAACAACAAAATTTTGTTACATTAGCTCATGGTAGTGCAGGATAAAAACGCAATAAGGTGCAAATATAAATAAATAAATAGGTTACTGTACAGATAAATATATTGCACTTTTTCATATGCATCCATGTTTATGGATGTATGTTATATTGTCTTTTTTTATTCCAGCGAGTTAATCCATTTTGGGGGGAGTTGAGGGGATAATTATGATGCGTTCAAGAGTCTTACGGCCTGAGGGAAGAAGCTGTTACAGAACCTGGAGGTTCTGCTTCGGAGGCTGCGAAACCTCTTTTTAGATTCCAGCAGTGAAAACAGTCCTTGGTCGGGATGGGAGGAGTCTTTGCAGATTTTCTGAGCCCTGGTCAGGCAGCGGCTTTTTGCGTTCTCCTGGAGAGGAGGAAGAGGAGTCCTGATGATCTTTTCCGCCATCCTCACCACTCTCTGGAGAGACTTCCAGTCTGAGGCATTGCCGGCTCCAGTCCAGACAGAGATGCTGTTGGTCAGCAGGCTCTCTATAGTGCCTCTGTAGAATGTGGTGAGAATGGGGGGAGGGAGCTGTGTTCTTTTCACCCAACGCAAAAAGTGCATGCGCTGCTGAGCTCTTTTTACAAGAGCTCCGGTGTGTAGGGACCAGGTTATATTGTCAGTTATCTGCACCCCCAGGAACTTGGTGCTGCTTACCATCTCCACCGCTGTGCCGTTGATGAAGAGTGGAGCGTGGCTGGACTGGCGCTTCCTGAAGTCAACGATGATCTCCTTGGTCTTGTCGACATTCAGGACCAGGTTGTTGTTTCTGCACCAGTCAACCAGATGTTTCACCTCTTTCCTGTAGTTCATGTCGTTGTTGTCACGGATGAGGCCGCATACTATACAATGTCGTCCGCATACTTCACAATGTGGTTGGTAGTGGACCTAGTGCAGCAGACATGAGTTATCAATGTGAACAGCAGCGGACTCAGGACGCAGCCCTGGGGGGAGCCGGTGCTCAGGGAGATGGCACTGGAGGTGTTGTTGCCCACTCTCACAGATTGGGGTCTGTCTGTGAGGAAGTCAAGCACCAAGTTGCATAGGGAGGTACTGAATCCAAGGGGGGCCAGTTTGCTCACCAAGTGCTGCGGGATGATGGTGTTGAATGCTGACCTTAAGTCCAGAAACAACATCCGCACGTGTGTGTCCTTTCCTTCCAGATGTTCTAAGCTCAGGTGGAGTGCAGAGGAGATGACGTCCTCTGTGGAGCGGTTAGGGCGATAAGCAAACTGGTATGGGTCGAATGTGGGGGGAAGTCTGGAGACAATATATTCCTTTACCAGCCTCTCGAAGCACTTCATTATGATGGGGGTGAGTGCAACGGGGCGGTAATCATTGAGGGAGGAGATTGTGGTTTTTTTTGGCACTGGAATGATTGTGCCCGTCTTAAAGCATGATGGTACCACAGCCTGGGTCAGCGAGATGTTGAAGATGTCTGTGAGAACCCCAGCCAGCTGGTCTGCACATCCCTTAAGCACCTTGCCTGGAATGTCATCAGGTCCCGGTGCTTTCCGGGGATTCACTCTCCTCAGGGTTTTCCGGACATCTGCTATGTCCAGGTTGAGCGGCTGCTCATCAGGGCGAGGGATGGATTTTCTCGCCGGAGTGGTGTTAACTGCCTTAAACCTTGCAAAGTAGTTGTTAAGGTCATCTAGGAAGCTGATACTGTTGTCACAGGGACAGGGGGAAGCTTTATAGTCCGTGATGACCTGTATGCCCTGCCACATGCGTCTAGTGTTTGTGGGGTTCTCGAAGAAGTCCTGCACTTTCTGACTGTGAGCACGCTTTGCAACCTTAATGGCACGGTTCAGGTTAGCTCTGGCTGTTTTTAATGCCACCATGTCGCCAGACTTAAAAGCCTTGTTCCGAGCCTTCAGCATTGCACATACCTCACTGTTCATCCAGGGTTTCTCGTTGGCCCGTGTGGGGATGTTCTTGATCACACTGACATCCTCCATGCACTTCTAAATGTATGCGGTATGCGGACACAGACTGCATACTCCTCCACACGTGTGGTGATTTTCGGTGGCGGCTGCCTTGAACATGTCCCAGTCTGTGGTTTCGAAGCAGTCTTGTAATGCTGACATTGCTCCCTCTGGCCAGGTCCTCACCTGCTTCACTGTAGCTTGCTTCCTGATCAGCAGGGGCTTGTATGCAGGAATTAGCATCACAGATAGATGGTCTGAGGAGCCGAGGTAGGGGCGTGGTGCAGCTTTATACGCATGTTTAATATTACTATACACCAAATCCAATTTGCTTCCACCCCTGGCTGCAAAATTCACATATTGATGGAAATGAGGGAACACAGTTTTCATGTTAGCTTGATTAAAATCCCCTGCCACGATGAAAACTCCCTCTGGATGTGTAGATTGCAGTTCATTGATGGAGCAGTACAAAGCATTCAAAGCTTCTTTGGTGTTAGCACTGGGGGGAATGTTCACTACTGTGAAGATCGTAGCACTGAATTCCCTGGGTAAATAAAATGGCCTGCCTGCATTTTATAGTTAATAGTTCTACATCAGGAGAGCAGTGACGTGATACTATCTTCCCATTATTGCACCAGGTGTTATTGACGTATATACAAACACCACCGCCTCGGGATTTACCGGTGAGAGTGTTGCTCCTGTCCGACCGAAACATAGTTAGCCCCTCGATGCTAACTGCCTCGTCCGGAACGGATGGTTTCAACCACATTTCTGTTAGAAATATGGCGCAACAGTCTCTCATCTCGTGTCTTGCATTTAAATCCAGCTTCAGGTAGTCCATTTTGTTCTCCATGGAGCGGACGTTTGAAAGCAGGATGGAAGGAAGCGGCGTTCTGTGAGGATTAGCCTTTAGCTTTGTTGTTAGCCCCGCTCGGCATCCCCGCTTCTGCTTCCGATCACACTGCTTACGTCTCTTCTGTTGACGGTCCCCGCTGGTACTTGACTCTGCTGCTTCAAAGGCCGCTGGATGTAGCCGGCGTAGAATTCCCATGCTAGCGAGAAGGTCCAACGTACACGCATCTTTCAGTCCAAAACGGCCCGATCTATCCACATCCAGAATTGTCTGGTGACCACGGAGTGTCCACGCTGTAAGCCAGCCATGAATATCACACAACGTGCCAACTTCACTGGTTTTGGGGTTTGTATTTGAGAAGCAATGGGTTACCTATATGTTTTGTTTGCTGTGCCTGTGTAAAGCCTTGTTGTTGTTTACATTTTTCAAAGAGGTGATAAAATGTAAATGTGGTATACAGTCTATGCTAGGAGGTTGGTGTGATAAGACAGTGACATGTGATTCCGTAAAGAGAGTTTTTTTCTGTGACTGTTACAATGTTGGATACTTGTGTTAAACAATGCCACGGTGTCAAATTATAATGTTCATGCCTTTAGGAGTGAGATTGCACAAACTTATAGAAGCCTCTGACCGCAGTGTCTGTAAAATACAGTGTTACATAACAGTGTTGTGGACATACGTATTTGGGTATTTCTAGTTTGTGCTGTCGGGCAGCTTTATTTCCCTCAGCTTCGGGCTGTGAAAATGGTATGGCTGCCGCCCCTGGTGTTATTCCTTCTAGTCGCATGGCCTCCCGCTGCCCTGAGGTCTATGAAGTATATTTTTTTATTTGCCCACAACATTTTGCGTCAAGATGGGTCAATACGAAATTACAGAATGATAAACTACACACCATTGCAACATTGTGACTTGGTTTGAGGAAACAAAAGAGAAGGTAGGATAAAAAATTAATTTAATCTAATCGTGGCATCTGTATAATAACACCAACGTGACATGCGGTGACATAAATGGTCGTAAAAGCAGCTTTCAACTCCAGGTGTACCTAATGTTGTGACTGGCAAATCTATATACTGTTATACTTTATTTTCGACCGTGTCATAAAAAATTCCGGTGACGGTCGTCTCCAAGATATATTTAACAATGTACATTTTCAACAGATAAATTATGACTCCTCCACAAACAGTTTGCAGACATACGCAGAAAATGGCTTGTAAATTGTGAACCACCAAAATCTACGCAAAATTAGAATCGTACGTCCCCTCTAAAGAGCCAGTCTTTCCAGGATTTTGGGGCCATTTTTGTTTTTGTTACAGCATAAAATGGCTGATTTTGCAGCAGAGGTTTTCAAAAGTTGCCATGTTTTAAGGCTCTTTTCATTTATATTACATTCTCTTGTGATTTTATCAATTTCCAATCAGTGTTTTAAGTGTTTTTTGTTACCCTAAACCCAAAAAGGAGAGGATTTCAACAAATCTAACAACACATTAGGTTTCCGATCAGTGTTAATTTTGACAGCAGTTTTTAATTTAGTTTTAATCAGAATCTTTTGACGAAAATGTATTGTAAATGTATTAAAATTTTAGTCATGAAAATGTATTTAATTTTAGTCTAGTTTTAGTCGACTAAATTACTCAACATTTTAGTTTACTAAAATTACAGTAAACTTTTTGTCGACTAAAGTATAAAGTATAACACACATTTGAAGTTGTCTTGAAACCAGTTGTATTAAGCTCTTTGCAGAGCATCTCAAAAACTACATTCACAACAAGACTTGCACTACATGAATAAAACAATATGTAAATTTCACACTAACCTTACTGTGCGTTATTATTTTAGTTGGGAGTACGTTTTTTCTCCAAATGTTGAATAATATATATATATATTGGTTTGTATTGTAGTACTTTAAGATTCATTAAAAATTAAAAGTGCTAACTAAGAAAATCTATTATTATTAGTTATTATTTCTGGTAGAGGTGTTGTGTCCTTCTCTGTACAGCGGTCCTCGAACGCACCAGAAAAACACTGTCTCTTTTCCTCTGAGAATCATAATTCTGTTCTAAGGCAGCACAGTTGGAGGATTAATTTGCACAATTGAATATCTTAGTTGCTCAGGCAGTAATGTGTTTATATAAGTTTAGATTTGGAGTAAGTTGTTCCTTAGTGGGGAAAGACGTTAATGTTTTCATGTTAGCATTTAGGCTAGCGATCTGGCACCAAACAGTCAGTGAGTTTATCAACGTGCAGTTATCAATCTTGGTTTTTCGATCATTTTAATTTAAAAGGGTAATACTAACTGTCGGGAGATTTGCTGCGGTCATCATTTTAGCGTTTAGTTTTCGAGCCTAGTAGGAATTCCCCACAATACAGTATTGTTTTCCCTGTTTTCTTGCCTTACAAAGAATGCAGTTCTGATTGGACTCCTTTGTGATTTATCCCCTACCCCTCTCCCACATCCAACTGCGATTGGATAACTTGTCCCACCCACCAAAAGACGAAATTAAACATGACTGGCCGATGCCGATACCAATACCGATCACATGTATTAACTGTAAAAAGTTTCCATTTCTTTATGGTGAGTGCTATTAAAGGGGCTGTTTGCAACATTTACACAGATGCCGAGAGGGCACCAACTTTCCAATGTATTTCACACAGTATATCCCGCCCTCTCACGGCTTCTCATACGTAATGACATACTTACGTACATACATAACACATGCACACACATTAGCTTTAGGTGTTGTTAGCTAATATTAGCAACTTACTTAGGTAGCGTTAGCTGTCATTGAATGTATATTCTATCATAACAACAACATGACTGCTTTTGTATGGTTGCACGCGCTCCCTGCGTGTATGTGTTGATGAGACCGGGTGAGTGACCGCCGTGAACACCAATCATTTTATTCGGGCAGGTAAAAATTATTATTACATAACTGGATGGATGGATGGAACTTTGTCAAACAAATGTCTTCTGTTAAACCACTAATGTTAACACAAGTTACCATTAGTGGTGTACCTGTTATATTTTTGCTTTGAAAAATGTTAGTGTGAGGAAGTTGCAGACAGCACCTTTGAATACATTATGCTTGCAGGGTTTTCCCATAATGTGTTTGATCGTGGCGGTGCACCACGGCAACATATTGTTTTACGTGAAAATACAATTAAATAACACAATGTATTGTAGCATCCAGAAGAAGACACATGTCCAACACTCTTTAAAGATATCGTATATTGCAAATGTTATGCTAACAATAGACCCAATTCCAACAAATATTTGCCTCCTCGCACAAACATCCGCCCCCATGTTTCACTCCTCGACACACAACACTTCCTCATTCTCCGCTGACACGGTGTGTTCATAGATCATGGGCCAAATGAACATCATGACACACAAACATAAACTTTAACACTGGCAGGTAGTCACAATATAAATGGATATATGTTAATTTTTTGCACACAATTGACTCATGATGCACCAAAAGTTTGGCCGCCGAAAAAAGACGTACTTTGATCACTAGAACAGCACTGCCGAAACCGGTTGTTGTGATGATGATGCCTTCACAATGTGGAATATATATATTTTTTGTCAATCACTTTTTATTGACAGAGGTTATAGCCATTTTCCATCCATGTTAGTGTAAAGACAGAAATGAAGAGCGGAACTAATGTGTAGTGAAGTAGTTGCCCGTAGGTCCCTTTTTAGGTGTGGGTATTTCCTCCCCCTCCCCTCAGAGGAAACTTGGGAAGCTTCAAGGATTGTTCGTGTCTTCACTCTTCTTAAACATTGCCTGTGTTTTCCAGGGGTTAGACTATGAACACAACCTTTTGTCTACTGAACTCACACGCCTGTGAGACCGGTAACAAATAGTGGGGGCTCGTCCGGGATCTCTCGTCCACTTAAGCGGAGGAGCTGATCCAGAGATATCAGAACCGTAAAACCAGGGGGACTGCAGCCTACAAGGGAGCCAGCAGGTGTCCACAGTGAGCAGGATTCCAGCGTCACAGAGGGAGCCGTGCTGTTTAACCAGGGGCCACCAGCCAACCCGCGAGCACATCTGATTCAACAAGATCACGTTGTAAAACTACTAAACTCTCCACCATGACAGGCGCGTGTAAGGAAATGGTGTGGAGTATCAAAAATAACTTGTTTCGGCTCTCAAGTGCCGATCTTCACTAAGTAGCAAGGAGCATTGCAGCCGATGAACAAGACTTTGTCAAGACAAATGTAAGCGATGATGAGGGTGCCATGGACTTTATCATCACCTATCTTCAGTGCCCCGTCTTACTAGAACTGGAAGATGAAGGTATGGGCAATTTGTTGATGCTGAATGATTTAATCCGTCAGATGATTTCCTGCGTTGCTGCTGATTTACCTGTAAATGTAGACAGTGATGTTGTACATGTTTCGCCTAGCGCCACCCCACTCACTGTAACTACAGGCACTACATTGCCATCATCCTACCAACATTCCTACAACACAGTCACAAAGCTATATGCTAATAATGCTACTAACATAAGCTGTGACACAACTTCACAGTCAGTAGGAGAACTTAGAAGAGTGTATGATGAGTTAGGTGAAAGGCTTAGACAGTATGAGGCTGAAGGTATTGCTCAACTCACTACACCCAACTTTGTAAGACCACATCAGATGACTGAGAGGTTAGTTCCCTTTAACGACCTCACCTATTTTCAGCGCCGAGAATTTAAAGTACATGGTGGACAAATAGCAGATCATACATCAGACATTAGCTACAACAATGTTTGCAAACAAATTAATGAAGGTGTTAAAGAGGGTTTTACAGGGCCAGAAGTAGTCAGAGGGGTTTTA
The DNA here is from genome assembly GCF_033978785.1 of Entelurus aequoreus. Taxonomy (NCBI): domain Eukaryota; kingdom Metazoa; phylum Chordata; class Actinopteri; order Syngnathiformes; family Syngnathidae; genus Entelurus; species Entelurus aequoreus. The sequence continues at coordinate 86,291,285 of NC_084732.1, forward strand.
AGGGTTGTTAAACCAGGCACTTTTCGAGACATGCTTGTAAACAAAGATGAAATTAGCATCCCTGAACTCAAGGGCTTCCTAAGATCCCACCTAGGTGAAAAAGCAACCACCGAAATGTTCCAGGAGCTAATGTGTGCTCGACAAACTGAACCTGAGACACCCCGACAGTTCCTTTATCGCATGATTGGGCTAAAACAAAAATTGTTATTTCAGTCAAGGCAGGCTGGCACAGATGTTTCTTATGACCCAAAGACAATCCAGGAAGTGTTCCTTCACACAATTTACCAGGGGTTTGGAGCCAAATATACTGATCTTTGGCAGAGACTGAGGCCCATCATTTCTAACCATTAAATAAGCGATGAAGAAATCCTCAGCCATGTCATGAAAATCATTAATGATGAAAATGAACACCTTCGTAGACTTGGTCAAACAACCCGTCAGAAAACAATACACACTAACAGTGCCAAAGTGGACACAGAGGGTCATTGTTATGAACAAGGTAGAGATGCAACTGTAAATAGCACAAACACACAGACACTGGAGCAACTCAGTAACCAAGTCGCCAACCTGACACAACTGGTGACAACACTGATGGAACGGCAAGCGGTTAGCACCCATACCCCCGCACTGCCAATCCGACCACAAGCCCCGTCTAATTTTGTCTCACAACCTCCAGTCAATCGACAGCCCCAACAACCCCCAGCTCAAAATCCAAGTCAAAGCAAGAAAAGGACAGCTTTCTGCTGTAAATGCACTGAACAGAATGTGCCCGAGTGTAACCACTGTTTCACGTGTGGACAAGCTGGACACAGAGCAGTGGGGTGTTTGAAGCGGATTAAGTTTCAGTTAAACGAAATGCGGTCTCTGTCGAGGGACAGCCAGAGTCCAATGCACAACTCAAGTCCCCACCAATAAGCTTAGCCACTGAACTCGTAACACAAAGAACTAAAAGTGACAGAGGCAAAACAGAAATGGTTTCAGGCAATCGTACCCCAATTCCCATAGCACCTTTGGTTGGTAATAAAAGTCGGTTGGATTGCCTAATAAGTGGCTATCCCCTAAGTGTCCTATTTGATTCAGGCTCCCAGGTGAGCATAATTGATCGCGATTGGGCAAACACACACATTCCTAACTATGCAGTAAGGCCACTCAAGGAACTTATTGAGGAGAACCCGGATGTTTATGCGGTAAATGGACAAGCAATCCCCTATGACGGGTGGGTTGAATTTACTGTTAATCTGGCAGGCAATGATAATCCAAACATAACTATACAAGTCCCATTCCTAGTCAGCCAGTTGTCGCTATCCCAGCCCCTTGTAGATGCAAATGTAATTGAGACAATCATCAAGAGATCGGAGTCATCTAGGGATGCAGCCGCCAGGGTTACCAGCCTCCTATGTCACGCATTTAAGATGGAAGCAGATGAAATAAAAGCCATGGTAAACATTCTCCAGGTTCCCCATGGAGCAAACTGCGACCCAGTCACAGTGAGGGTAGGAAAAGATAACATCATCATCCCAGCTGGAAAAACTGTACATGTGTGGTGTAGAATACCGCAAAACTTCAACACCTCAGACCCACTAGTCCTGTATGAACCCATGGAGGAAAACACAGCTTTAAGACAGTTCAGTGTAGGAGAGGGTGTTTTAGAGATCTACAACAGTCAACGACCTTACATAAAAATATCTGTTGCCAACCATTGAAAACATGACATTATTTTACCAAAGAGAACTGCCATGGGGACTATACAGCACATTGACAAAATTTTAGAGACAGATACACCAGACACCCGGCAGACTGCACAGACAAATGCAAAATATAGTGCAACTGAGGTAAGGGCAGTCTCTTCAAACAACCCTGTTGAGCATTGGTTGCCCCCTGTCGATCTCAACCACCTGAGTGCCGAACAACAAGAACTAGTGAACAAAGTACTTTGTGAGGAGTCAGGTGCATTTTCCCGTACTAGTGATGACATCGGTTGCATGCCGTCCCTTCAAATGGAGGTCATAGTCAAAGATGACATTCCAGTTCAAAAGTCCTATGCATCAATCCCAAAACCCCTTTACAAAGAAGTAAAAGAGTACCTTCAAGAGCTTTTAGTGAAGGGATGGATTGTTAAGTCCCGGTCTCCTTATGCAGCCCCAGTCATATGTGTAAGAAAAAAAGATTGCACCTTACAGCTATGTATAGACTATAGGCTTCTGAATAATAAAACTGTACCTGACAGACACCCCTTGCCCAGGATCCAGGACCTCACTGACTCCCTGGGAGGTTACAACTGGTTCTCAATTCTCGATCAAGGAAAAGCTTACCATCAGGGCTTTATTGCCGAGGGGTCAAGATATCTGACGGCATTCACAACTCCTTGGGGTCTGTACGAATGGGTCAGGATCCCATTTGGACTATCAAATGCCCCAGCTGCATTCCAAAGGAGCATGGAGGAGATGCTCAGCGCCCTCCGAGGCGAATGCTGCATCCCCTACCTCGACGATGTGCTGTGTTATGCCAAATCATTTGACGAGCACTTGGAGGTGCTGCGCAAAGTCCTCCAAGCTTTACAACGACATGGAGTGAAGTTAAAACCTGAGAAGTGTGAGTTATTTCGCAAAGAGGTCCGGTATGTTGGTCGACTAGTTTCAGCTGAAGGTGTGAGAGTTGACCCCAAAGACCTAGAAGCTGTCCAGGCACTGGCACAAAAGACACCACAGACAGTTGGAGATGTCAGTCAGTTAATGGGATTTTTAAATTACTATCGGACATATGTGCAGAATTTCTCAAGAATAGCAAATCCTTTGTATGACCTGCTCCAGGTGAGGATCAACAACCAACAGCCTTATGCGCCACGTGGAAAGAACAAGAGTGCCCAGCAGTCATCTCGAACGCCAGTGAACTGGTGTGAGGATCACCAAAGAGTCCTGGAAAGCCTAATTGACATGCTCACCAAACCCCCAGTACTGGCCTACCCCGATTTTGACAGCCCTTTTATTCTCCACACAGATGCTTCCCAGAAAGGCTTAGGAGCAGTTCTCTATCAGAAGCAAAATGGAAAGATGAGGATTATTGGATATGGTTCACGTACATTGACACCAGCAGAGCAGAATTACCATCTACATAGTGGGAAACTTGAGTTTTTAGCCCTGAAGTGGGCAGTATTTGATAAATTCAGGGATTATCTGTTTTACACACCCCACCTCACGGTCTACACAGACAACAATCCCTTGACATATGTGCTTAGCACTGCCAAACTCAATGCTGTGGGTTACCGTTGGGTGGGTCAGCTCGCGGATTTCAATTTTGATATAAAATATAGACCCGGCAGAAGTAACATCGATGCAGACACTTTGTCTCGCTGCCCCTTGGATATTGGATCCTTAATAGATGAGTGTTCCGAAGAACTATCTCAAGAAGCGGTAGGTGCAATATGGGAAGGAGGTCGGCGAGGCCAACAAGGGGATGTAGCCTGGGTGGCAGCTCTTAACATTATATCTGAGGACCAACCCCAAACGGAACCTCTGCCACAGATAAGTCATGACGAGTTGGTCAGAGAACAAAGGAAAGATGCAGCAGTTGGAAAAGTTATGGAACTTAAAGAGAAAGACATGTCACTCACACAGGTGGACAAACTTAAAACTGACATACACATCAGAAAACTGTTACGAGAATGGAATAGACTAGTTATAGAGGATGACCTTCTTTATAGGAAGACTAAAGAAAGAAGACAACTAGTAATTCCCGCCACCTATAAGCAGACAGTTCTTGTCCACCTTCACAACCGCATGGGCCATATAGGTGTCGAAAAGGTGCTAAACTTAGCAAGAGCCAGGTTCTACTGGCCTTTCATGAAAAGGGATATTGAAGAGTATGTAGCTAAAAAGTGCCCCTGTATCAAGCAGAAAAAACCCACATTGCACGAAAGAGCACCCATGAGTAACATTACATCAAACTCACCTTTGGAGCTCGTGTGTATTGACTTTCTGCATTTAGAAGCTAGCCGTGGAGGGTTTGAGTACATTTTGGTTGTTATAGACCATTTCACAGGCCTATCCCACCCGTAACAAAGCTGGCAAGACAGCAGCCAATGACTGTTCAATGACTTCATCCCTAGGTTTGGGTACCCCACCAAACTCCACCACGATCAAGGCCGGGAATTCAAAAATAAACTGTTCAACTGTTTGGTATTGGGCACTCAAGGACTTCCCCCTACCACCCACAGTCCAACCCAGCTGAAAGGCTAAACCGTACACTGTTGCAAATGTTAAGGACCCTTGGAGAAAAGGAGAAGGAACGGTGGAAGGACCATTTACCCCATGTCATGCATGCATACAACTGCACAAAACATGAGGCTACAGGCTTTTCACCCTATTACTTATTGTATGGCAGACACCCCTGTCTCCCAGTTGACCTTCTCTTTGGGCTCATGAATGATGAAGGAGTTGACAGTCCAGAAGGATATGTTGAGAAATGGGCTAGAAAGATGAGTGAGGCATACCGGATTGCTAATTCAAACAGCCAACAATCAAGCGCAAAAGGAAAGGAACATTATGATAAGAGATGCCGAGGAGTGACTCTTCAAGTCGGAGACAGAGTCCTTGTCCGCAATCTGAGTCAAAGAGGCGGACCTGGTAAACTGAGACCTTACTGGGAACAGAAAATGTATGTGGTAAAAGAACAAGTAGGGGACAACCCTGTCTACAAAGTGATCCCAGAATCTGGAGGCTGCTACACCCGCACACTACACAGAAACTTGTTATTACAAGTTAATGACTTGCCAGTTGAGACCCCTCAAAGCTTACCTGATAAAACAGCCCAATCGCAGAAGAAACTTAAAAGAAGCCAAACACACACACAGAACATTGAACAGGCACAAAGGTCAGACAGTGGTTCAGATGATGACAGTGATGAGGATCAAAATCCTTGTCGATATTGGCTCCGGGTCCCTACAGTACACCAGAACAGAAAGAGCGAATTCCACAACCACCTTATAACACGGGAGACCCCAGATCAGCCAGAGCTTACAAGGGCAGCTGAGCCAGGACAAGAATCTCATCCTGACCGTGACAGTGACATAAGAAACTCTGTTGAGAGACAAGAGATATTGCATGTGAGTGGACCTGACCAAGGGCTAGAACCCATGCCTTCGAATGTGCTAGATGTTAATCAGGACCAAGAAGTAAATGTAATACGAGACAGCCTTTGACCACTGAGACAATCAACTCGAGAGCGAAGATCAGGCTATGTGTTCACGTACCCCTCTCTTGGCCAACCCACCTATCAGTTACACCCTACCATTAGCGCAGTTGAAACATATCCAACACAGTACACTCAAATGCAACACATTCCAGCTTATCCCTATCCATTCCACCATCCGATTATAAACCCATATATGTACTTACCTGCCACACACTCTGCTACATGTTATTGACATTTAAAACACTCACAGTTGTACACATCTGTTGGAAACAATTCATGAATGTTGTGATATTTGAGTTGATAAAAATTAATTGTTCCAATGGAAAAAAAAAAAAATATATTAGCTTGTGCAAGATGATTTTATGATTCTGTTATTCTTAAGTGTCAGGAGCCACTTTTGTTTGTCGGGAAGTGTGTGATGCCTTCACAATGTGGAATATATATGTTTTTTTGTCAATCACTTTTTATTGACAGAGGTTATAGCCATTTTCCATCCATGTTAGTGTAAAGACAGAAATGAAGAGCGGAACTAATGTGTAGTGAAGTAGTTGCCCGTAGGTCCCTTTTTAGGTGTGGGTATTTCCTCCCCCTCCCCTCAGAGGAAACTTGGGAAGCTTCAAGGATTGTTCGTGTCTTCACTCTTCTTAAACATTGCCTGTGTTTTCCAGGGGTTAGACTATGAACACAACCTTTTGTCTACTGAACTCACACGCCTCTGAGACCGGTAACAATGACATAAGCAATAAGCACAGGGTTGTTTGGATCGGCAGCAGCACGTCCGCGATGTGGACAGCGATCTTCAAAATTTAAGATGCTGGCGGCTTTTAAAAAGACAAAGGCTCCCAGCAGTGCGAAGTAACGTTGTTTAGAGCGATTGACTGTTCTTTCTTCTCACAATGACAGCATTTCACACACATCTATGTCAATTTATGGGATATTCTGCATTTAACAACAGATTCCACAATCCGCTCCGGATTGTGCATGCACATTCCGATATATATATATATTATATTTTTATGACCATGAGAAGCCATAATCGAATCGAATTAAGTGTCCAGCCACATATTACAGTCTTGTTCGCCTCGTGAAGAGTTGCATTGCCCAAACTCAGCTAAGTGCTTCTGTTTCATACGCTGGAATGAGTTTGTTGCCGTTTTTAAAACAAACTTTGTGCATCACTTGTCCCACGCTTGTTGGCTTAAATGTAAACAACTGACAACACTATTCTTTCCTTTGGAAAATCCTTATCGCTCTGGTTCATGGTAACATCAGCCATGTTTTGCAAGGTGTGTGAATCTCCGCTAAGTAAAAAGGGGGAGGTCGAAAGCAACAGAAGTTCCTGGGGCAATGCAAGAGGAGAAAAATTTAATTATTGATTTTTTTTTAAAATCCTCTGCAAACAAAAGACTCTAATTCATAGATAAAATCAATGTATCGCCCAGGTCTAGTTTACCTTTTACGAATACATACATGGTCCAGAATTGTATGATTGGTTTATTTTACGAAAGAGACAGAATATCAACCAAAAAATCCAGAAAAAAAACATTTAATAAATATGATCAATCAATCCATTTCTATATTGCTAAGTGTCATTAGGGTTGCGGATAGCTAAAGTAAATGGTAAATGGGTTATACTTGTATAGCGCTTTTCTACCTTCAAGGTACTCAAAGCACTTTGATGTTATTTTCACATTCATTCATTCACACACGATTCAAGAGCTGCCATGCAAGGCACTAACTACGACACATCGGGAACAAGGATGAAGTAATATTCTTGCTCAAAAACACAACAAATGTGACTAGGATGGGCGGAAACTGGGGATGAACCACAAACCCTCAATTTGTTGGCACGGCTGCTCTACCGCACGAGCCACGCTGCCCCGTCTGAACTGGTCACCAATCAATCGTAGGGCACACAAACAAACAACTATTCACACTCATATTCACACATATGAACAATTTTACGTCTAAAGGTTGTACATTTATTTTAATGAGTGAAACAAGTATGTATTTATTTTTCCAACCTTAAAGAAGATTGAGCCCACAGACAGGTTGTATCCTCATGAGGCACACACATTTGTTCTGGCCCTTATGCGGGAAGCTTGACGACAAGGAGACTGCTGTTGACATAACCACAGCTATTTTAGCTGCGTGTGAGAAATGGGTTGGGGTGAGTGACGTACTCGGAGATCCTGTTTTTATTGCACAGAAATAAATCTCATCATAATCGTATTTTACACTTTGAAACATCCTAATTGTCGGTGACAGACGTGAAGTCATCTTTTCAGACGTAATTTCACCTCATTGACACAAATGGATGAGGACATGCTGATTCTAGAGGTCCAAAATTAAAGAATAATATATAGGCAAATACAAACGTTTGTACCAGGCAGCTATGGATATGGGGGCCTGTGTCAAATACCAGCTGACACGGGGACCGGGAAAGCAGGGGAATGGTTGTTGAGACACGCTCATCAGAAATTATGTTACTGTTGTATTGTTGCTTGCTACAAAAAATTAAGTTGTTTATTAAGGCAAAACTGTTGTCGGTCTTAACTATCAGCACCTCTTATTGTTGGCAGGACCATGTTTATCCGCTTCTGCTCCTCTGGAAGGACAGGATACACTGTTTGTGGTTCCTTAAATTACAATATCCCTAATCACGTGATTACGCATGGATTCGCAAGATCTCGTAAAAGCCTGCGCTATTTCTGAGCAAGACGTAGCGGCAACATAATGGCGGTGGGCATTGCCGGACTGTGGATAGGACTGACGCCGTTCCGCAGCAGTTTTGTATCCAGTGGAAATCCTCAGTGACTGTTTCTTCAGTGTGCCATTTTGTGGTAGGTCTTATTTACATGCTGAAGCCCTCCCTCCAGGCCAAATCCCATTCGACTGCCTCTCCACCCCATCAGCCATGTTGTAGTTTAGCGCTTCCATATAAGGTCTACTGACAGATAGAACTTAGAACTATATGCTACTAGTTATTAAAAATTGCAAAAGCGGAAGATTCTAGCTTGCATGTGCATGTACGAGCCAGTCTGCCCCACAACAAGAAGATAGATAAAAAGAAGGAACTTATTTACTACAATTTTGAACTACAACTGATTAAAAATGGCATACTCTCCAGGTTAACCTCTACCAAGTATTGAGATATCTGCAAATATGGCAAAATATAGCCCAATCGTCTCAAATTTCAAACGGCTTGTTTGGAAAGAGACAAATGTGTTCTGTTAAAGCAGCACTAAGTAAGTTTTCAACCTTCATAAAATATTTTCATTACTTTTGGGATAATACATGGACTTACAACTAGTTGTCATGGCCTGAGGGGGTCTGTATGGCTCTCACTGGCATTTAGCGACTTTGAGAAGGGGGGCAGGAACCCTGCCACACAAAAAACTACAAATGTGCTGACTTGCTTTACAGCAGTGGTCCCCAACCTTTTTTTTTTTTTTTTTTTGGGGGGGGGGTTATGTTTTTTTTTTGTCATAAAAAAAACAATCATGTGTGACTGTATCCCTGCAGACTGTATTGATCTATCTATATAATGTAGGAACCAGAAATATTAATAACAGAAAGAAACAACCCTTTTGTGTGAATGAGGGGAGGGAGGTTTTTTTTGGGTTGGTGCACTAATTGTAAGTGTATCTTGTATTTTTTATGTTAATTTAATTAAAAAAATAAATATATATATATATATATATATATATATATATATATATATATATATATATATATATATATATATATATATATATATATATATATATATATATATATATATAATTTTTTTATTTTTTTATTTCTTGTGCGGCCTGGTACCAATCGATCCACTGACCGGCACCGGGCCATGGCCCGGTGGTTGGGGACCACTGCTTTACAGCATACGACACTCCCCCTTTACCATTTCTTAAAAAGACAGAGGTCGATGCGAACACCTATGTGCAACTACTGGTATCATGGCAGAAGCTCCAAAACAACCAAAGAAACAACGTTTTGTCTGAGTAGACAAACATTTTTTAACGGAGCTGTGGAGAGGGGCGTGGTCCACGCGTTCCCTGCGGGCGGGGTGTGCGCGGGGGCCGGCCAGGAAGCAGCTGACGGGTGAGTGGATATCTCAGCTGGAGCGAGTTATCTAATCACCTGTTCCTTTATTAGCAGCGCCGGAGACCATGAGAGGGGGAGATAGTGGGAGCAGGAGAGAGACCGAGGTGCTGAAAAGCAACAAGGAGCGGGTCAGAAGGGACCGGACGGCTGAAAAGCAAAGGAAGAAGGGCTGAAGGCGACGAGAACAAAAATAAATAAAAACTCTCCTGTTGAAACCCACGTTCCGAGGTATTGTGGTCACATTGGTCCGTCGAACCCTGAAAGGGAAGTAACAGACTTCCACAGGAGCTTACTCAAATAAAAGGACAGTCGGGATCAACATTGGCCTGGCTTTCACTCGCTGGCGTGAGTTCAAAGACGAGGGATTTCAGACTAATGCTGCCTTGGTTCTGTTCCTGCTAAACTAGTAAGTGACTTTTGATGCTCAAATCAAAATGATAATGTTAACGTTAGTTATCGGAAATGTGCGTGGTATCAATAAATAACTACCAGCGTGACAGTTCCACACTACTTACATCAAAAAAACTCTACCGCCCATCTTTCTTTGCTTCGGACCTGCAACCGCCCCGATACAATTTTGGTAGTAGTGTCATGTTTGCAGCACAATCCAAGATAAGTTCTTGGTAGTGTCTGCTATTTAATATCAGCATAGCCATTAGAGACGTAATATTTGTGCCAATACAACAGCGGACATCATGTCAGTTTGACCCTATATGGGCGAGTCCTGATGGGAAACTTGGTCTTCTTCTGGCAAAACACTACCACTTTAGTCGCCAAAATCAACCAAAACTGAAAGTTCTTAATATTTCTGCCACACCTCCATCGTATGGATAAACATTTTAGGGAGCAGTAGGGATCCAAAATACACAGAAACAGGTGCCGACAGGTAAGAAAAGTTGTTCTTAACATAATATGACCCCTTTAACATTGGCACAAGGCTAGTACTGTATGTTGTTGCAAGTTGATTCTTCCATGTAAAGCTAGCACATGCGCACCAGCCTCAATATCACAAAATAAAGCTGACAAGTTTAAATAGTAATTCATTTGATGACTATCTTTTGGTATGCTCTAAAGCAGGCCTGGGCAATTATTTTAACTCGGGGGCCAAATTTTGAGAAAAAAATGTGTCTGGGGGCCGGTATATCTGATTTTTAGGAACACTAATACAAAAACTCAAAATAATGTCTGATTGAATGCTAAAAAAGTTATGAGACACCGTCTTAAAAAACAGAATGGAAATTTCAGTTTTTTTACTGAATGAGACACCCAGAATGTACATGAAAATAAAGAATGTGGGATTTACAATATTTTTACTATGAACGATAAATCACTGAATATTTACAATATATGAACGTCACACCCCCTCTCCATCCACATATTTTACAATCAAGCGAAACGCAACAAAAATGCAACAAACACAGCGAAATATGAATATGAAGGGTAAAAAAAACCACTTACTATCTGATATATCTGATATTTAACTAAGCTTTAGAACGTTGTTATAAAAATCTCCTTCCACGTCTGTCCCTGACACCCACATTTCAGGTTGACCGCTCTGGAAACACTCTGTGGAAACGCTCCCCACCCACACTGCTTGGTGCCTCGTCTTAGCTGCCGTGACTTACATTACCATAGTAACTAATTAGATTACCATAGTAACTAATTAGATTACCATAGTAACTAGTACATCATGGAAAAGCGCAGATTCCAACCATTGAAATACTTTGTATAGTTCAAGACTCACGGTAATTTGAAAACATCATTGCACATCATAATGGCAGCTACAATTTCCATCTTGAAGATCTAAAAAAATTATTTGGGAATGTCCGGCGGGCCAGATTGAAAAGCTTAACGGGCCACCCCCCGGGCCTTAATTTGCCCAGGTCTGCTCTAAAGAGACTTTTTAAGTTGATGAAACGCTATCCCAGCCAAAAGAAGCAGCAGTTAGCATTTGCACTCACTTCAAGCAAGCTAAGCAAGGTTTTTTCAACAAGGTCTAAAAGGCTTTAAGAAAACTCACCCACATGAAAACACAGTAGGTTGCAACTTTCTCAACTATTGTCGGAATAACATGTTATATTACTAAAGATACACATTTCAAGAAGACACCAAATTTTTCATTAGACTACAACAAAATGTTTTTTGAATACAACGTATTTAATTGCAAAGCAGCTGAAGCTACAGGACAACCGAGCCATAAAAAGGCAGCAACTCTTACCTCGATGAGAAAGTCCCCTGTCCTTAGCCCCGCCTGCCAAGCCACGCCTCCCTCATCCACTGACTCCAGATACTGCAGAGCCGGGAAGGCCGGGGTGGGAGTAAACTCCTCAATGGGCGTATCCGCTTTGTAGCAACAGGAAGAAAAAGGGAAATGTTACATGCAAATAATAAAACAGTTTAAATTGAAAACCAGTAACATTTGTAATGGCAAAATTGTGTCATTGTGTTAAATAATCTAAATGGTAAATGGTAAATGGGTTATACTTGTATAGTACTTTTCTACCTTTTTAAGGAACTCAAAGCGCTTTGACACTATTTCCACATTCACCCATTCACACACACATTCACACACTGATGGCGGGAGCTGCCATGCATGGCGCTAACCAGGACCCATCCGGAGCAAGGTTGAAGTGTCTTGCTCATGGACACAACGGACGGTGGTAGAAGGTGGGGATTGAACCAGGAACCCTCAGGTTGCTGGCACAGCCACTCTCCCAACTGCGCCACGCCGTCTTCTTATTAGTTGGAGATACTCCAGAGAACTGCACTGTAATAAACTGTGAGCTGTTTCTGAAATTGTAATAAGCTATTAGCTGCTTAAGAGTCAACATATTAGACACAGCTGTCTGTATAACGCTTTGAAGTTTCACATCACTGCAAAAAATATAAATATATTGTTCACACCGCTCTGGTAATGTAAAGTACAGTATGTGCATCAACACTGCATGAGCATACATTAATTATAAATGTAAAAGGATAATTGTTGATACACTTGTAGTAGCTTTCATTAGATTGTGCTTGTGTACCCCATGTGCATGCTATTTATTTTAGTTATACAACTGTTATTTTGAACAAAATTGTCTAACTGCATCATGTTTAATCCAAATTCATTTAACAGGGGAATTAAAAAAAGTTTCCAAATTAAAACACAGCCTTGAATGACTTTGATGGATATAGAATTTATAAAAAACAAAGTCACTGGGGAAGTGTTTAAACATATTGTCTCCTTTACTCTGGCAAAATGACTTATGCAGGAACTTAGCTGTTGTAATTAGTGTTTGCTATTTATAAATCAATATGCCCTCTTTACTTGTATTATTGTTTGAGCTTTATCTAAGTTTATATTGTGTCTTTTCCCCACACATGGTTTCAGCATCCTTTACTTGCTCTCTCAGTGAGGGTACAAAATATTGTGGCTGCAATTGTGACATGTGACACTTCCCATAACTCATTCTTCGACTAGAAGACAGACAACCTATGAGCATGTACACGCCTTACATTATTGGAATTAGTAGGTTTTTTTAGGTGTCTGTCTGTGAGGCTGACACAGAAAATGGACAGAGCTGAAACAAGTGTGGAAGACAGGCAGAAAGCAAACAACTGCAAAATAGCACAGAGCAAAAGGGGATGTAGGCCTATGTGACAGCTCCAGCATCAGGGAATGTTGTGTGAGTGTTTGTGTGTGCGTGCGTGTGTGTGTGTGCGTGTGTGTGTGTGTGTGTGTGTGTGTGTGTGTGTGTGTGTGCGTGTGTGCTCAACCCGTTGCCCGATAAGCTTGGTTGGGTCAGTTCCTCAGGGTGATAGCAGTGTGTGTCACAATAACTAGAACATTCCACTTGTTTTTCAAGCCAAATCCGTTTTTTTTCTCTCCCTCCATCACTGCCTTTTCCAACCCGTTCTTTCTGTGTCTTAAAAATGGCTACATGAACAGTAAATTAATCTCTTGACGGTAACCATGGAATTGGCCCACCGCTTGGTATCGTGGTGAAATGCAATGTGAATGAGTGAGAATTGTCATAGAAACTGATGCAGCAGTCAAAAGTATTTATTTTTTAGAGCCAATCTTGGCCTTGTGAGGCCACTCACATCACAGCAATAGAAAAGAGGCGAAATGCTTAGTGGGGAATTGCACTTTTTTGGAATCATTCACAGTCCTTATGAGAGACAAGAACATATGTATATTTATTTTATATATATATATATATATATATATATATATATATATATATATATATATATATATATATATATATATATATATATATATATATATATATATATATATATATATATATATATATATATATATATATATATATATCGTTTAGTTTATCGTTTCTTTGGTCAGTGGTCAACAAAATAAACAAACAGTTTTACATTCATAAATTTACAATTTTACATGCCGAAAGTTTAGGCTGAAGTTATATATATATATATATATATATATATATATATATATATATATATATATATATATATATATATATATATATATATATATATATATATATATACATATATATATATATATATATATATATATATATATATATATATATATATATATATATATATATATATATATATATATATACATATATATATTTATATATATATGTATATATGTATAATATACATATATATATATATATATATATATATATATATATATATATATATATATATATATATATATATATATATATATATATATATATATATATATATATATATATATATATATATATAATATACATATATATACATATATACCGTGTTGGGACTAACGCGTTACAAAGTAACGCGCTACTGTAACGCCGTTAGTTTCGGCGGTAACTAGTAATCTAACGCGCTATTTTTTATATTCAGTAACTCAGTTACCGTTACTACATGATGCGTTACTGCGTTGTTTTACGTTATTTTTTATGTAGTATCGGCTAGAAACAGAAGATCTGAGTGTGTTTTATTGCAGCGCTGCGGTGGAAAAGAAGAGGCATGCTTTGTGTGGGTGGGGGCGTAGTTGAGGGGCGCAGGGAGACGTTCCTCCAGGGCCTATGTACTTCGGGGCTAACAACCTTCACTTTACCCGGAAGTGGGTCTTTACAGCTGAGGGTGAATGACGAGGCCGGCGGTTTGTTGCAACTTTGTGACTTTATTGGATGCAGCCATCCACCAAGCTAGAGCACCTGCACGCACTAACTGTAGCTGGTCCCTCACTTCTCTCGCCCACTCACTCACTGACGTCACTCACCTCACATGCTGTCATATCTTAAAAGCCTACTGAAATGAATTTTTTTTATTTAAACGGGGATAGCCGATCCATTCTATGTGTCACACTTGATCATTTCGCAATATTGCCATATTTTTGCTGAAAGGATTTAGTAGAGAACAACGACGATAAAGATCGCAACTTTTGGTATCTGATAAAAAAAAGCCTTGCCCCTCCCGGAAGTGGCGTGACGTAGTCAGTTGAAAGGCTCCTCACATTTTCCTATTGTTTTCAATGCAGCTAGAGCGATTCGGACCGAGAAAGCGAAGATTACCCCATTAATTTGAGCGAGGATGAAATATTCGTGGATGAGGAACGTTAGAGTGAAGGACTAGAATGCAGTGCAAGACATATCTTTTTTCGCTCTGACCGTAACTTAGGTACAAGCTGGCTCATTGGATTCCACACTCTCTCCTTTTTCTATTGTGGATCACAGATTTGTATTTTAAACCACCTCGGATACTATATCAATTTCAATTTAAAATGAGATGAGTGGGACTGGTACCCTGTGCTCGCGAGCAACCTGGTCGATGTTGCTTGGGATCGCTTCAAAACGGCGTTCCTAAAGATACTAAATGACATGGCTCCCGTGAAAACAGTCAGGATCAATGCCCGCTCGGAACCATGGATGAATCCGGACCTATTAGCTGCCATAAAAGACAGAGACAGAAAATACTCCGAATACCAAAAATGTAAAACAGAAGTAGATAAACAACCCAATAATATCAACCTCAAATCACTCCTTTCAACTCTCAAAAAGCAATGCAATAAATTAAGAAATAAGTCAACCAACCTGACTAAATCCTTAAAAAAAATTACACTAACAACAAAATAGAGGAAAACACAAATAAGCCACGTGAGCTCTATAAATTCTCAACAACCAGCTTCCTAGTTGCAGCCAGAAACTTAAAACCAGACTCACCAACATCAGCATCAAGGAGGGTGACTCCCTCATTACAGACAAAATGGAGGTAGCTAGCAGACTTAACACCTTTTTCACCAGCATAGCCGCAACTCTTGTCAACAAGCTGTCCCACCACTCTGGTCACTTTGGTGTAGAACACATTTTGAAGCCTTCTACAGAAAGCTAGGAGTATCCAACGATGATTTCAAATTAGAAATGGTCACAGCTGATGAGGTGTTTAAAAAATTGAGCGCGCTCCACCCAAACTAGGCCACCGGCCTTGATAATATTCCCTCCAGACTCTGCCTCCCTCATTGCCCCGATCATCACACACATAATAAACCTATCAATTACACAAGGCCAAGTACCAAAAGATTTTAAGATAGCAAGAGTAACTCTCCTCTTTAAAAAAGGAAGCAAATTGGAACCTGGCAACTACCGACCTGTTTCTATTCTCAGTTCCATTTCGAAAGTAATGGAGAAAATAGTTTATGAACAGGTCGATAGTTACCTTGCCACTAATAAACTCTTGTACAAATTCCAATCCGGCTTCAGAACTAACCACTCCACTGACACATGCCTTCTCTATCTGACCGACCACATCAAACATGAGGTGGACGCGGGCAAATACTGCGGCATGGTCATGCTGGACCTCCAGAAGGCCTTTGACACCGTTAACCACGCTATACTGTTGGATAAGCTCAGAGCAATCGGATTTAACAAACCACCCCCCCCCCCACACCCCTGATTGTAAATAATGTAAATAATTCAATGTGATTATCTTGTGTGATGACTGTATTATGATGATAGTATATATCTGATAGTATATATCTGTATCATGAATACATTTAAGTGGACCCCGACTTAAACAAGTTGAAAAACTTATTCGGGTGTTACCATTTAGTGGTCAATTGTACGGAATATGTACTTCACTGTGCAACCTACTAATAAAAGTCTCAATCAATCAATCAATCCTCTTGAAAATGAGAGTCGAGAACGCGAAATGGACATTCACAGTGACTTTTATCTCCACGACAATACATCGACGAAACACTTTAGCTACGGAGCTAACGTGATAGCATCGTGCTTAACTGCATATAGAAACAAAATAAATAAATCCCTGACTGGAAGGATAGACAGAAGATCAACAATACTATTAAACCATGGACATGTAAATACACGGTTAATGCTTTCCAGCCTGGCGAAGGTTAACAATGCTGTTGCTAATGACGCCATTGAAGCTAACTTAGCAACCGGACCTCACAGAGCTATGCTAAAAACATTAGCTATCCACCTACGCCAGCCAGCCCTCATCTACTCATCAACACCCGTGCTCACCTGCGTTCCAGCGATCGACGGTGCAACGAAGGACTTCACCCGATCACAGATGTGGTCGGTGAGACGGAGGAAGTTAAAGTGAGTTCGGCGGCTAGCGCGTCTGCTATCCATCTCTGTCCTCCTGGCTGTGTTGCTGTAGTCCGCCGCTAATACACTGATACCACCTACAACTTTCTTCTTTGCAGTCTCCATTGTTCATTAAACAAATTGCAAAAGATTCACCAACACAGATGTCCAGAATACTGTGGAAATTTTAAATGAAAACAGAGCTTGTTTTTATTGTATTCAATGGGGTACCAATACTTCCGTATCAATTGTTGAGTTCACGTGCATACGTCATCATATCTAGACGTTTTCAACCGGAAGTGTAGTGGGAAATTTAAAATTGCACCTTATAAGTTAACCCGGCCGTGTTGGCATGTGTTGCAATGTTAAGATTTCATCATTGATATATAAACTATCAGACTGTGTGGTCGGTAGTAGTGGGTTTCAGTAGGCCTTTAAAGGGCCACACACACACACATGCGCTACTCTCATAACAACTAACATGACATCATGGTGAAGCCAGAAGTCGAGTGTCTTAACATTCTCACTACTTTTCTTTTGTCGAGCACAAAGAAAAGAACATTTTAGTTAAATGTAAGTTGTGTCTAGGATCAAAGATCCTATCTAATTAGAGTTAAAGTGCCATTATGTTGCAGCTATTTAAAATAGTTTTGTCAATTTGTTCTGGCCTGAAATAAATTGGCCCTTTGAACCCTATCTTTGTCTTTGTGTGTTGTATGTAGACCACATTGCTTAGCAGAGTTTGTGTGTTGTATGTAGAGCACATTGCTTAGCAGAGTTCAGTGATGCAAATGCATGTCAACTTGATCAACACATTGTATTATTCTCCAGTGCAATAACAGTACTGAAATGAAGGCTAAAAGGGCATTAATGGGAGCCTTAAAAAAAAAAGGGGGAAAAAAATAAGTAACTAAATAGTTACTTTTCACAGTAACGCATTACTTTTTGGTGTAAGTAACTGAGTTAGTAACTGAGTTACTTTTGAAATAAAGTAACTAGTAACTGTAACTAGTTACTGGTTTTCAGTAACTAACCCAACACTGCATATATATACATATATATACATACATACATACATACATACATATGTATATACATATATAAACATAATTTTATATATATATATATATATATATATATATATATATATATATATATATATATATATATATATATATATATATATATATATATATATATATATATACAATATTTGCCATATTTTGGTCATTTAAACATTACTGAAACTTATTTCCTAGGTGCATTTATTTCAGTGCCCATAGCAAAGCACTTCCTACTTCCAGAAACAAATGTGTGTTTCTACTTGTTCTAATCATGGCAAACTTCAAAATAGACAACGAAGATGGGTATATTTGGACAAATGAGGATTCACGACCTCATCTTTTTTCATCTGAATTTACGGAGGATGGTGGAACATGGATGATTTATGGAGGCTGCTTAGAGCACAAACAGGGTGAAACATTGGAGCAGACGGAAGCCAAAAAAGTCAGGAGGTGACTTGACACTGCAAACGTGAAGCTTGGAGCCAATCTATGGCAACAGATATGGAGTGCATACCCAAAATCAACTGGAAAAAACGTCCCCGGCCCGCTTGACCAAACAGACAAATGTCCATCAAGTAAGTCGCTATAATATTGATTATGATAAATGCCGCCTATCATGGTTGTTATTACAACCACATACATGGTCTAGCTAGCTGTGTACAAACAAAACATGAAATGTGGGCTAATACTATAATATGATTGTACATGCTTTTCAGTCAGTACAAATGTGTGTCCTATCGCAATGAGTTGTGAATTACAAACTCAAAAGCCATTCAGCTGCTGATGCAGAAGCTAGTTTAGAGTTATGCATGTAGCAGGGAGATGTGTTGCTACTAAAGAAAAACAGTTCTTCAGCGTTCGCTCTTACAATGTTGCTACAGCTTGGTTATTATACAGGCTAAATAAAGTATTGTTGGCATTTTTTGGATGCATTTTTAGAGTGATTTAGATGCAGAATGGATCGCTCCCATTACCTGCATTGCTATAGCCACCGAGAATGAGCTAATTATTACAAAATAAAATGCAAAAAATAATTTTGTTTCATAAGGATTGTGAATGATAAGTGTAATTCCACCCAAATAGTGTGGTTCCCCTTTAATGATATCAGGTGAATATTTAAAGGTGCAAACCAATGCAAAACTGGATAGCAGATTTGTTTGAGGTACTACAGTGGGTGTTGTGAAGTATTTGGAAAGACGTTAAAATTTAAAATATAGAGTGCAGGGGATCTTTCTTTAACAGCATCCATGAAGAATAAGGCCATGCCATAAAGTTGCTTTAAAATGGCCTTCACTTATTTGCATGTTTTGTAGGGAACATGTATTCACACACATGCAATAGTCTAAACAAGATGAGTGATGTCAATTAAAAATGAACTGCCATCAAAAATAATGAGATCAATCATTTGAGTGAATGTGGAACTCGTGTGGGTGACTTGAGGGGAATGCGGAAAATATGTCAAAAAACAAACAAACAAACAAACAAAACAAAAACGTCTGTATTACCTTTTGCCCCGCGCAGAACGAAGCCGAATCCTTCATTCTCCTTTTTCTGAAGCACCACTGTCTTCTCATCCACCACGCAGTCACTGTGAAGAAGATGCCGAGCAGAACGCCCGTTAGCACAACCCATCATTCGCAGCATGGCGACAGACGCCCTGGCCGAGTGGAGGTTCATGCTGGCGGAGAGCGAGTCCGGCCGGGGCAGGGCAACCCCCACCCCACCCTACCCCAGCAGGCTTGGTGTCTATCAAATGCTTAGACAGCGGTCCCGGCAGTTCGATGACAGCATCTCCCAAAAAAAATGACGACCCAAAAGACGAGAAAGAAAAAAGAACGAGGCGCCTCCCTCCCGCCTCTCCTTTTCCTCGCCGCTGCTGCTCTCGACACCACCGCAGCCTCCCGCGCGAGAAGCAGGCTTGATGCCGCGGTTACCCCCGCTGATGCTGCCCTGCGGAGGCTCCGCCCGTCGGCGTCTGTCTGTAGCGCACTCCTCGGAGGCGGCATCAGACTTGAAGTGAGCGGCTCATGGCTCGAGACGACGCAGTAGGAAGGCGGAGGCTCATCGGTTGTGAGGAAGACGGGCTAGACGTGGATAGAGCTCCAACGTCGTGTTGGTGCATGGACAGTACTGACACGATGGAATGATCTTTTGGACTTTCAGTCTTCAACTCACTTCCAAATGGGTTAATTAATAGCAATACATCCTCCGCTAGCTAAGTTAACAGTTATTTTTGACGTATTTATGTTTTACAAGTTAATTCAATTCAGATGCTAACTGATGTCAAATACAGCTGTCATTTTACAGCTCCTGCTCTGAACATGCAATCTAATTTTAGAATAGGGATTCTTAAACTGTGGTCTGGGGGACCTCAGAGGGCCACAAACCATTGGTTGTAAATGTACTTTTGCAATAAATAAATAAAAATAATAATGTATAGTTAAAAAAAAACACCAGTCCAGTAAAAAAAACATTCTGTGCCAATAACCCCCACTTACATTAGGATTAGTGAATAGTCAAACTCTGACATTACTGTGACACACAAGGTAATTCGCTCACCTCTTTCAGGACACACTCAGGGCCTAATATACTACAGCAGTGAGTGTCAAACTGGGGTATGTGTACCCAGGCACGTGCACACATAGGGCCCTATGGGTGCTTGAGCCCCTGCCATTTTTTGCCTCGTCTTAAAAAGTGCCCTCTGCCTGTGTGTGTGTGTGTTTTTTTCTTGTTTTTTTTTCTTTAAACAACATTAATAAATTCCTGTCAGGAATGTAAAAAAAACAAAAAAAACCTCCACGTTTTCTTGTAATACAGGGTTCTTTGAGCCTGCCGCTTCTGCCAAAGAGAGGGAGAGAGAGGGCGAGTGAGTGAGTAAGTGAGAGGAGAGAGATCCAACTGCGCCCCTGAGCCTGAGACTTGACAGTGGAGCAACTTGAACCTGTGAGTTATGTTATGGTCTAGTCGCCGTCCACTTATTCAGCATCTAATATGGGTAATATTGCAGAAAAACGCTGTATTATTCTATTATTCAATGTGTCAGCTTCTGTTTTTGCCGGACGTCGGAGCACGGCGCATCAATTGAGCACGGCACATCAATTCCGCACAGAGCAGAGCGGATCGTGCGGGACAGGAAGTAGTGTACAAAATACAAAATAAAACACCGGGTTAATTTTTAAAATAAAATGCACTGTGTTTACGGCGGATCACATTTCTCTCACAGTAGAGGTTTAGATATAACGTTTATTGTGACTTTGCTATTACTGTGTGGGTTAACAAAATAATAATAATAATAATAATGATAATAATAACAATAATAATAATAATGATAATGATAATAATAATAATAATTATTATTATTATTATTAATAATAATAATAATAATTTCAGCATTCTGGGGGTATAAGATGTAGGTTATCTGTTAGGAATATTACCATCTGTATTTAAACTTGATTCATGTTGATTATGCCTGCAGCACAATGCCAAAAAAAGAAAGGATACAGAAAAGGAAGGAGCGCCAGGAAGCAGCTAAGGGTAGCAGACCTCTTAATGCATGGCTAAAATTGATGATTTCACAGCATTTCATGGAAGCCCTGAATTTACATTAAGGAGCATATTTGGGTGTGGGTGGCCTCCATCCTACAGCCCTCTACTGGCCCCTGGTCCATATTTTTGGCCCTGTATTGCATTTCAGTTGTTTAGTCTGAGCATTAAGTGAGAAAGACCATAAGTTACAACTTGATGGTGTTTTCATCAAGTTAAGGGAAGAAGGACAGATTTTCACATTGAAGTTTTTTCCATTTGGGTATTTATTTTTGTATTTTTTTTTCAAAGTTCATGTTGCACTGTTCAATGTTCAATATTAAAGTGCTTATCTTTAACAATAAATAGCCTAATAATAAACCAGTGTTTAGTTGCTTTTCATGTCTTCCAAGCCTATGATAATGTGAATTAACTCATTATGACAATAATTTGTTGACACAAAAGAAATGGCAATCACTTTTACCTACAAAGGACACACAGCTAAGTAGTTAGCTTCCTATTAGCAAATTTCATTTTACATTAATTTCCATATTGTGTAAAGAACCAAAAAAAATGTCCTGCCCTTTTCTGACTTTGAGCACCTGCTCCTCTATAATTATGTGCACGTCCCTGCGTGTACCACTAGTGGTATGCGGGCTCCATTCAGTGGCCCAATCATTAATTAATTTAAGTACAATGATTTATTTTCCTGTATTTAAAGATAGTGTTACTGTTCACTGTGTGTAATGTTACAGTGGCCACAATAATTAATATATACTTGGTAAATAAAACCCCAGCCTTGTTTTTATTAATATTTAGGCTTACTGTGCTACTGTATTTTAATGTTTGTCATTATGGTGGTACTTGCAGAGCCAAGTTTTTTCTAAGATTGTACTTGGTGAACAAGTTTGAGAACCACTGTACTAAGGACTTGATTTACTAAAGGTTTGTGTGTAGTAAAACACATGCAAACTTGACAGGCAAAGCTGATCTACTACACGTGCACAAAGTGAACTGTGTCTGTTAAGTTAGCAGAATAAGTCATCTGATCCATTTTGCGTCTGTTTTCAATAATATGCAAAATATATGCTGATCATCAAAACGCCCACAATGCTGGGAGGAAAAGATGCAAACATGATTTAAGCACGCGCAATGTGTTTTATTCTGACTGTCAGTATTAAAAGTAATTATTGAATGTGTTGTCAAACCAGTCACTTACATTTTTAGTCTTTCTTTACAATCAGGTGTTTTTCCAGAAGGAATGAAGACTGCAGAAGTTATTCCTATTCACAAGGCTGGTGATAAACAGGAATGCACTCATTATAGACCCATTTCCATGCGGTTACAGTTTTTGAAGATATTGGAGAAGATATTCCTAAAAAGACTATTCAATTATATAGAAAATAAAAATATTTTTTGTGAACAGCAGTATGGTTTTAGACCCAATAAGACCACCACCTTAGCATTAGTGGACCTTGTAGAAAAAATATCAAGTGCCATACACAATAAACAATATGCTGATGGTGTGTTCCTAGATCTCACCAAAGCTTTTGATACAGTGAATCATTAATTGCTACTCCAAAAATTGTACAGATATGGGATTAGAGGAGTGGCCTGTTCTTGGCTCTCATCTGAAGAACCGATCCCAGTATGTCCACATTAATGGCACTGATTCCCAGCTGCTGACAGTGACCTCAGGGCTTCCACAGGGGTCAGTGTTGGGCCTTTTTTTGTTCCTTATGTAACAATCTTTGTTTAGTTTCAAAAACATTAAATGTGATTTTATTCGCTGATGACACCAAAATACTTAGTTGTGGTAACAATCTAGGAACATTAATAGATACAATAAAAAAAATAACAATAATTGTTAAAGAAGAGGTTTGATACAAATAGGTTAATTTTCTATTTAAACAAAACTAAATAGAATAGTGTTTGAAAATTGTGCCAACAATGTATCCAGAAAATTTTAATTAAATTATACTCAGATAAAAAGAGTGAATTAAATAACATTTCTTGGAGTACTTTTACAAAATAAGCTCAGTTAGAAGCCCCATATCAACTATATCAAGGCAAAGCTATGTACAAACCCTGTTTCCATATGAGTTGGGAAATTGTGTTAGATGTAAATATAAACGGAATACAATGATTTGTAAATCATTGTCAACCCATATTAAGTTGAATATGCTACAAAGACAACATATTTGATGTTCAAACTGATAAACTTTTTTTTTTTGCAAATAATCATTAACTTTTGAATTTGATGCACAGGTGAACAGGCAAATTGGGAACAGGTGGGTGCCATGATTGGGTATAAAAGTAGATTCTGTGAAATGCTCAGTCATTCACAAACAAGGATGGGGCGAGGGTCACCACTTTGTCAACAAATGCGTGAGCAAATTGTTGAACAGTTTAAGAAAAACCTTTCTCAACCAGCTATTGCAAGGAATTTAGGGATTTCACCATCTACGGTCCGTAATATCATCAAAAGGTTCAGAGAATCTGGAGAAATCACTGTACGTAAGCAGCTAAGCCCGTGACCTTCGATCCCTCAGGCTGTACTGCATCAACGAGCGACATCAGTGTGTAAAGGATATCACCACATGGGCTCAGGAACACTTCAAAAACCCACTGTCAGTAACTACAGTTGGTCGCTACATCTGTAAGTGCAAGTTAAAACTCTCCTATGCAAGGCGAAAACCGTTTATCAACAACACCCAGAAACGCCGTCGGCTTCACTGGGCCTGAGCTCATCTAAGATGGACTGATACAAAGTGGAAAAGTGTTCTGTGGTCTGACGAGTCCACATTTCAAATTGTTTTTGGAAACTGTGGACGTCGTGTCCTCCGGACCAAAGAGGAAAAGAACCATCCGGATTGTTATAGGCGCAAAGTTGAAAAGCCAGCATCTGTGATGGTATGGGGGTGTATTAGTGCCCAAGACATGGGTAACTTACACATCTGTGAAGGCGCCATTAATGCTGAAAGGTACAGACAGGTTTTGGAGCAACATATGTTGCCTTCCAAGCAACGTTAAAAAAAAAAGAAGAAAAAAAAAAGTGGTGTCAATGTAGATGCACTGCACGACTGCTTCTAAAATGCCCATGAAAAGGGTCGATGTCCCCTGCTTGTTTGAAAACATTGCAAAACTCCATAGGTAGGAGCATGATAACATGAATGTGCAGTAAATGAGTGTCTCTGTGGTGATACACTGTTTAGTACACTCAAAATCCTCATTTGAATAAGGCTGTCAGCACCACTTTTCAATTGCTCACGCAGTCTTAGTAGATCACACGCAACACACCCAACACTATTTTTTTGTTTGCAGACGCTGATTACCGCATGGTGTTTGGACCTGAGTAAATCAGCCCCTTAGAGTCTAATATTCTAAGGGCCTGATTTACTGAATGTTTGCGTGGACTAAAACCTGTGCAAACTTGATAGCATATGCAAAACTGATCTACTAAACGTGTGCAAAATGGATTGGGTTGTTAAGTGAGCAGAAAAAAGGCTGGCAATCCAATTTGTATCTGATTCTTCATTAATAATGAGAATATATGCTGATCACCAAAACACCCACAATACTGGGAGGAGAAAATGGCGGACTAAGCAGCGTGGCTTTCCGGAGAAATTTCACATTTACGATCTTATAGATTCAAAACAGACTTTGAGTTTGGAGCAATGGCGTGTTATCTGAAGTGAAGACAGAGAGGAGGACAGAGAAGAGGCTAGCAAGAGGCTAGCGGGCAGGAGCGGCGAAGGGACCCTGTGGAAGACGGCGAGGGAGAGGCCCGGCTACCAGCTAGCAGCAACGGGACCACCTCGCGACGGCGGGACCGGCAGGTGACGCCGGCGGCGAGTGACGGCAGCGGGAAAGTGAGGGAGAGGCCCGGCTAGCAGCCAGCAGCAGCGGGACCATCACCTCGCGGCGGCGAGACCGGCAGCTTTCTCGTGGCGGCGAGTGACGGCCGCAGGGCGGCGAGAGAGAGGCCCGGCTAGCGGCTGGCAGCAGCGGTACCACCTCGCGGTGACGAGACCGGCAGGTGACGGCGGCGAGGCCCAAAAGATGAGAGAGGCTAGCGCGAGGCTTGTCAGGACGGACGATACCCCATCGGAAGATCTGTGTCTTGGGCGTCAGACGACATCCACCGGGACCGGGTACAGCCTAGGCCGGAGGCGGTAAACACCCGCAGCAGCCAGGATCAACATGGGACCAAAGAAGGTGCTCTCTCCTGATGAAGGTGAGGAAATAAGAAGATCACTCGAATTTTTAACAGCAGAGATATCAGCTATGAAGCAGTACCAACAGACAATTATGCAGCTGGTGGAGGAGGGAAAAATTCTACGCGTCGAAAATGATGCAAAAGACCTACAAGTAGAACAATTAACAGACCGAGTGGACGAGCTAGAATAGTACACAAGAATAAATTACGTTATTCTGACCGGGTTTAATATAAAGCCTCGTTCATATGCTCGGGTGGTGACCGCCAATGGTGGAGAGGAGCCCGGGAATTTGGACATCTTCTCAGAGAGGCAAGTGGCAAGGTTCATGGAGTCCAAGGGTATACTTATGGACATGGCAAATGTAGAAGCTTGCCACCCACTCTATAAGAAGAAGGATGGATCGGCACCAGTAATAATAATGAGGTTCGTCAATAGGAAATATAAAACTGCATTACTAAAACAAGGGAGGAAGCTAAAAGGAACAGACGTGTACATAAATGAAAATTTAAAGGCCTACTGAAACCCACTACTACCGACCACGCAGTCTGATAGTTTATATATCAATGATGAAATCTTAACATTATAACACATGCCAATACGGCCGGGTTAACTTATAAAGTGACATTTTAAATTTGCCGCTAAACTTCCGGTTCGAAACGCCTCTGAGGATGACGTATGCGTGTGACGTAGCCCGGCGAACACGGGTATGCCTTCCACATTGAAGCCGATACGAAAAAGCTCTGTTTTCATTTCATAATTCCACAGTATTCTGGACATCTGTGTTCGTGAATCTGTTTCAATCATGTTCATTGCATTATGGAGAAGGAAGCCGAGCAAGCAAAGAAGAAAGTTGTCGGTGCGAAATGGACGTATTTTTCGAACGTAGTCAGCCACAACAGTACACAGCCGGCGCTTCTTTGTTTACATTCCCGAAAGATGCAGTCAAGATGGAAGAACTCGGATAACAGAGACTCTAACCAGGAGGACTTTTGATTTGGATACACAGACGCCTGTAGAGAACTGGGACAACACAGACTCTTACCAGGATTACTTTGATTTGGATGACAAAGACGCAGACGTGCTACTGTGAGTATGCAGCTTTGGCTTTTTTTTGCGTATGTACGTAACTTTTTTAAAATATATAAGCTTTATGAACCTTGGGTTAGGTGAACGGTCTTTTGGGCTGAGTGATTGTGTGTGTTGATCATGTGTTTGAATTGTATTGGCGTGTTCTATGGAGCTAGGAGCTAGCAGAGGAGCTAGGAGCTAGCATAACACGTACCGTACCGTACGTGCGCGTCACGTATGTAACTTTTTAAAAATATATAAGCTTTATGAACCTTGGGTTAGGTGAACGGTCTTTTGGGCTGAGTGATTGTGTGTGTTGATCGGGTGTTTGAATTGTATTGGCGTGTTCTATGGAGCTAGGAGCTAGCAGAGCAGCTAGGAGCTAGCATAACAAACACGCAGGTGTTATTATGCAGGATTAATTTGTGGCATATTAAATATAAGCCTGGTTGTGTTGTGGCTAATAGAGTATATATATGTCTTGTGTTTATTTACTGTTGTAGTCATTCCCAGCTGAATATCAGGTACCGTGAGTATGCAGCCTTGGCTGCTAAACATTCGATAACTTGACCGTATGTGCGCGTCACGTACGTAACTTTTTAAAAATATATAAGCTTTATGAACCTTGGGTTAGGTAAACGGTCTTTTGGGCTGAGTAATTGTGTGTGTTGATCAGGTGTTTGAATTGTATTGGCGTGTTCTATGGAGCTAGGAGCTAGCAGAGGAGCTAGGAGCTAGCATAACAAACACGCAGGTGTTTTTATGCAGGATTAATTTGTGGCATATTAAATATAAGCCTGGTTGTGTTGTGGCTAATAGAGTATATATATGTCTTGTGTTTATTTACTGTTGTAGTCATTCCCAGCTGAATATCAGGTCACCCCCGGCTCTCACAGCATCTTCCCTATCTGAATAGCTTCAACTCCCCACTAGTCCTTCACTTGCACTTTACTCATCCACAAATCTTTCATCCTCGCTCAAATTAATGGGGAAATTGTCGCTTTCTCGGTCCGAATCTCTCTCACTTCATGCGGCCATCATTGTAAACAATAGGGAACTTTGCGTATATGTTCAACTGACTACGTCACGCTACTTCCGGTAGGTGCAAGCCTTTTTTTTATCAGATACCAAAAGTTGCAATCTTTATCGTCGTTGTTCTATACTAAATCCTTTCAGCAAAAATATGGCAATATCGCGAAATGATCAAGTATGACACATAGAATAGATCTGCTATCCCCGTTTAAATAAAAAAAATTCATTTCAGTAGGCCTTTAACAAAGAAAAACGCAGAAATAGCCAGAAAAGCACATAGCCTCAGAAAACAAGGCAAAATACAACAAACATGGACAACAAACTGCAATACCAAAGACTATAAAAATGGGACCCGTTTCCTCCCTGTTTGGCACTCAGCATCAAGGGTTGGAGTTGGGGGTTAAATCACCAAAATGATTCCCGGGCGCGGCGCCGCTGCTGCCCACTGCTCCCCAAGGGGATGTGTCAAATGCAGAGGACAAATTTCACCACATCTAGTGTGTGTGTGACAATCATTGGTACTTTAATCTTTAATCTTAAAAAAACATTTATTAAACTAAATGGAACACCAGAGGAAGCAAGAGTAATAGTCATAAGGAAAATAGCAGAGCTAGATAAATATCAATAACGATAAAAAAATTAAACACAACCATGACACAAACAAGCAATAATCAATCAGACAAATAATTTATAACCTTTTCCAGCATTGATCATACTAGTATGGAATTAGACAGTGCTATAGATCCAGACACACATTTTTTTTCTCAAATGGACAATAATTGTTTAAATCAGGGGTCACCAACCTTTTTGAAACCAAGGGCTACTTCTTGGGTACTGATTAATGCGAAGGGCTACCAGTTAGATACACACTTAAATAAATTGCCAGAAGTAGCCAATTTGCTCAATTTACCTTTAACTCTGTTATTATTAATAATTAATGATATTTATCTTTGTGGAAACACTGATCATCTTAATGATTTCTCACAATAAATATATATAGAAACAGATAACTATCAATATGCAACACTTTATTTTTATATTTTCTCTAAGTGCACATTTTTCAAATTGAACATTTTCAAATGATCACTTCTAAGACAGTCTTGTGAAATCACAATATCCCATTTTAACTAGCTAGCCACTAACATTTTTTAACAAATCATGAATTACTTTGCACCATGTTTGTACAAATAATAACTCATGTAAAATACAAATGTAAACTCTCAAATTTTTAAATCATGTCACACTTTGAACTGGACACCAAATCTGTTATCTGTTTCTTTGTCAGTTAGTGGGAAGCCTGGCATTGCATGCTGTTAACTAGTGTGTTGTACTCTGGTGTGTAACTTGACACTGCAACTCTGAGTGAGTCTTGCAGATGTGCATCAGTGAGGCGTGTTCTGTGTTTGTTCTTGATGAAGTTCATGTCAGAAAAGGCTGATTCACAAAGATACGATTTTTCCTCATTGTTTGCGGAACCTTCTTAATCTTTTGGACATATTTTCACAGCAATCTGGCCTTAAGCTTAATTATGATAAATGTAAAATGTTAAGGATCGGAAATCTAAAGGGAACGTCCTTTCGAATGGAATGCAAAGTGCCTGTTTTGTGGACAGATGGACCAGTTAACATACTTGGTGTTGTTGTCCCAGAAAATCTGGAAGATCTAGGCTCAGTAAATTATGATAATCGACTAAGAAAGCTGGACAAAAGTATGCAATTATGGAAAGGGGAATCCCTAACCTTGTATGGTAAAATGTCTATTGCCAACTCGTTAATTATTCCTCAATTTATTTATTAGTTTTTGTCATTACCAGCTCAGGGTCTTCGATTTTGTCTGTAACGGCAAACCAGAAAAGATTAAAAGAAAGGTTTTGTACAAAGAGTATGAATATGGGGGCCTGAAACTTCTCAACCTTGAAGCTATGTGTCTGTCTTTAAAAGCATCAATTGTTCCAAATATGTATTTAAACATTGAGTGGTACACAAATGTCCTGTTGGACAAAAAACATGTACTGTATCAAAATAAATTGTATCCTTTTTTTACAAGTGATCCCCTCCCAGAGAGTCTGCTGGGAAACATGGCGGGGTTCATAAAGGAAACAATCCACTCATAGTGGTGTTTTCAATTTTATGTGCCAGAAAAAAGAGACGATATGAACTCTAATATTGTAATAGATGGAAAGCCTTTCTTTTGGAAAAATATGTTTGAAAGAGGAATCATTTTTGTCAATGATATTATCAATGAGAATGGTAAAATTATGAAGTATGATGAATTGAGCTATGTATGGTGATGCTTGCTCAAGCTTTTCATTTTATCAACTAACTGGAGTAATTGGGAAAAGATGGAAACAAATAATTAATTATGGAACTACTAAATTATTAGTTTGTAAACCTCTAATAAGAAATTCTAGTTGGCAAAAAGGAACTAAAATAAATAGAAAAATATATAATTTTTATTTAATAAAGACATCTTTGAAGGCTGCCTCTTACAACACAAATGGAAAATGGGAGGACTTTTTTGACTGCCCGTTGCCATGGGATGCCATATTCAAACTAATCTATAAAACCACTATCGATGTGCAAAATCGTTATTTTCAAATTAAAATTATTTATAACTTCTTACCCACAGGGAAAATGTTAAAATTATGGAATATGACAGAGTCAGATGATTGCCGATTTTGTTGTCAGGAGCCTGAATCCACCCTGCATTTGTTTTGGTATTGTCATATTGTGTCTTTGTTTTGGGTGGAAGTTGAAAAAATGTGTTTAAGGATTGGTTTGTTTATGAAGCTTAATGTGGTTTCTGTTATTTTAGGAGAGTTCATTGACAATCATGATTTAGTCAATTTAATTATAGTAATCGGTAAAATGTTTATTTTTAAGGCCAAAAACAGATATTCACTTAGTATTACTTTCTTTAAAACATTTATTCAGTATTTTCTAATTTTAGAAAGTTACATGGTTGAAAACGATAATGATGCCAAAAAACATTGAAAAAAAAGATGAGAAGTCCTCAAAGGCTTATTTTGAAAGTATAATTATGTTTATAGATTATATGATATCTGTTGTTGTGTTCCCTAATTTGAGTGACCTGGACATAACCTGGACTGTACATAAATGCTTATTTTGAAAATGTAATTTTGTTTTGTTTATAAATTATATGCAATCTGTTGTGTTCCCTAATTTGTTTCTGTGTACATGAATGAAGGTGTGTGTTGCTGAGTCCGACTTGGACATTATCTGGACTGGGCCTGGTTTAAAAAACCCTTTAAGCAAATCTAATTTCATTGACAACCTGGTCTGTTGAAGATAAGGCCCTTTTTTAAAAAATAAAATAAAATAAGATAAATAAATAAAAAACATTTTCTTGGAAAAAAAAGAAAGTAAAACAATATAAAAATAATTACATAAAAAATAGTAATTAATGAAAATGTTAGTGGACCAGCAGCCTGTACAATCATGTGTGCTTCAGGGACTGTGTCCCTTGCAGATGTGTTGTCTATGTTGTGGGAACCAGAATATTGGTAGTAGAAATAAATAACACCTTTTGTGTGAGTGGGTGTGGATGAGTGTGCATGGGGGAGGTTGTTTGGGTTGATGCACTGATTGAAAGTGTATCTTGTGTTTTTTCTATGTAGATTTAATTTAAAAAAAAAAAAAAAAAAAAAAAAAAAAAATTTTTTTTTTTTAAATAATTTTTTTTTTTTTTTTTTAGAACAGGCCCGCGGGCGACTCATCTGGTCCTTACGGGCGACCTGGTGCCCGCGGGCACCGCGTTGGTGACCCCTGGTTTATATTATACAGAAGTACAGTAAAACACCAACATTGATTCCACTAACAAACTGTCAATTATTCATATTAACTGCAGAAGCTTGGATGCCAATTTTAACAATATGAAATAATTTTTGGAACAATTTAAAGAACCCTTCAAAATTATCGCTGTATCAGAGACATGGATGGATACAAAAAAAGGAATGGACTTCGGACTAGAAGGATATGAACTAAATTATATTAATACAGTAAATAAGAATGGAGGCAGAGTTGCTGTGTATGTGATGAAGGACTTCCATTACAAGGTGGTAAAAAACATGTCACTGGCTATTGACAATGTTTTAGAGTGTATAACCATTGAGATATGTCATGAAAGAAACAGAAATGTATTGATCAGTTGTTTATATAGGGCACCCAACTCAAGTATTGAAGGATTTGAAGACTGGATTAAGGGAACTTTCAATGGAATCAGTCAAAAAGTATTTTTTTTATGTGGAGACTTCAATATTGATCTCTTGAACCCCAATAAGCAAAAGTAAATTAATGACTACACAGATGCAATGTATAGTATGAGTTTGTGTAAAGTTAAAGTTAAGTTAAAGTACCAATGATTGTCATAGACCAGGGGTCACCAACGCGGTGCCCGCGGGCACCAGGTCGCCCGTAAGGACCAGATGAGTCGCCCGCGGGCCTGTTCTAAAAAAATAAAAATAAATAAAAAATTAAAAAATAAAAATATTTTTTTATTTTTTTTATTTTTATTAAATCTACATAGAAAAAACACAAGATACACTTTCAATCAGTGCATCAACCCAAACAACCTCCCCCATGCACACTCATCCACACCCACTCACACAAAAGGGGTTATTTCTTTCTGCTACCAATATTCTGGTTCCCACAACATAGACAACACATCTGCAAGGGACACAGTCCATGAAGCACACATGATTGTATAGGCTGCTGGTCCACTAACATTTTCATTAATGACTATTTTTTATGTAATTATTTTTATATTGTTTTACTTTCTTTTTTATCCAAGAAAATGTTTTTTATTTATTTATCTTATTTTATTTTATTTTTAAAAAAAGGGTCTTATCTTCAACAGACCAGGTTTTCAATGAAATTAGATTTGTTTAAAGGGTTTTTTAAACCAGGCCCAGTCCAGATAATGTCCAAGTCGGACTCAGCAACACACACCTTCATTCATGTACACAGAAAAAAATTAGGGAACACAACAGATTGCATATAATTTATAAACAAAATTACATTTTCAAAATAAGCATTTATGTACAGTCCAGATTATGTCCAGGTCACTCAAATTAGGGAACACAACAACAGATATCATATAATCTATAAACATAATTATACTTTCAAAATAAGCCTTTGAGGACTTCTCATCTTTTTTTTCAATGTTTTTTGGCATCATTATCGTTTTCAACCATGTAACTTTCTTAAGTTAGAAAATACTGAATAAATGTTTTAAAGAAAGTAATACTAAGTGAATATCTGTTTTTGGCCTTAAAAATAAACATTTTACCGAGTACTATAATTAAATTGACTAAATCATGATTGTCAATGAACTCTCCTAAAATAACAGAAACCACATTAAGCTTCATAAACAAACCAGTCCTTAAACAAATTTTTTCAACTTCCACCCAAAACAAAGACACAATATGACAATACCAAAACAAATGCAGGGTGGATTCAGGTTCCTGACAACAAAATCGGCAATCATCTGACTCTGTCATATTCCATAATTTTAACATTTTCCCTGTGGGTAAGAAGTTATAAATAATTTTAATTTGAAAATAACGATTTTGCACATCGATAGTGGTTTTATAGATTAGTTTGAATATGGCATCCCATGGCAACGGGCAGTCAAAAAAGTCCTCCCATTTTCCATTTGTGTTGTATGAGGCAGCCTTCAAAGATTTCTTTATTAAATAAAAATTATATATTTTTCTATTTATTTTAGTTCCTTTTTGCCAACTAGAATTTCTTATTAGAGGTTTACAAACTAATAATTTAGTAGTTCCATAATTAATTATTTGTTTCCATCTTTTCCCAATTACTCCAGTTAGTTGATAAAATGAAAAGCTTGAGCAAGCATCACCATACATAGCTCAATTCATCATACTTCATAATTTTACCATTCTCATTGATGATATCATTGACAAAAATGATTCCTCTTTCAAACATATTTTTCCAAAAGAAAGGCTTTCCATCTATTACAATATTAGAGTTCATCCATATTAACTGCTGCAAAATATCGTCATTTTTTTCTGGCACATAAAATTGAAAACACCACTATGAGTGGATTGTTTACTTTATGAACCCCGCCATGTTTCCCAGCAGACTCTCTGGGAGGGGATCACTTGTAAAAAAGGATACAATTTATTTTGATACAGTACATGTTTTTTGTCCAACAGGACATTTGTGTACCACTCAATGTTTAAATACATCTTTGGAACAATTGATGCTTTTGAAGACAGACACATAGCTTCAAGGTTGAGAAGTTCCGGCCCCCATATTCATACTCTTTGTACAAAACCTTTCTTTTAATCTTTTCTGGTTTGCCGTTCCAGACACAATCGAAGACCCTCCGCTCATAAATCTTAAAAAAGTTTTGTGATGGAGCTGGTAATGACAAAAAAACAAATACATAAATTGAGGAATAATTAACGAGTTGGCAATAGACATTTTACCATACAAGGTTAGGGATTTCCCTTTCCATAATTGCATAATTTTGTCCAGCTTTCTTAGTCGATTATCATAATTTACTGAGCCTAGATCTTCCAGATTTTCTGGGACAACAACACCAAGTATGTTAACTGGTCCATCTGTCCACAAAACAGGCACTTTGCATTCCATTCGAAAGGACGTTCCCTTTAGATTTCCGATCCTTAACATTTTACATTTATCATAATTAAGCTTAAGGCCAGATTGCTGTGAAAATATGTCCAAAAGATTAAGAAGGTTCCGCAAACAATGAGGAAAAATCTTATCTTTGTGAATCAGCCTTTTCTGACATGAACTTCATCAAGAACAAACACAGAACACGCCTCACTGATGCACATCTGCAAGACTCACTCAGAGTTGCAGTGTCAAGTTACACACCAGAGTACAACTCACTAGTTAACAGCATGCAATGCCAGGCTTCCCACTAACTGACAAAGAAACAGATAACAGATTTGGTGTCCAGTTCAAAGTGTGACATGATTTAAAAATTTGAGAGTTTACTTTTGTATTTTACATGAGTTATTATTTGTACAAACATGGTGCAAAGTAATTCATGATTTGTTAAAAAATGTTAGTGGCTATCTAGTTAAAATGGGATATTGTGATTTCACAAGACTGTCTTAGAAGTGATCATTTGAAAATGTTCAATTTGAAAAATGTGCACTTAGAGAAAATATAAAAATAAAGTGTTGCATATTGATATTTATCTGTTTCTATATATATTTATTGTGAGAAATCATTAAGATGATCAGTGTTTCCACAAAGATGAATATTATCGTTTTCAACCATGTAACTTTCTAAAGTTAGAAAATACTGAATAAATGTTTTAAAGAAAGTAATACTAAGTGAATATCTGTTTTTGGCCTTAAAAATAAACATTTTACCGAGTACTATAATTAAATTGACTAAATCATGATTGTCAATGAACTCTCCTAAAATAACAGAAACCACATTAAGCTTCATAAACAAACCAGTCCTTAAACACATTTTTTCAACTTCCACCCAAAACAAAGACACAATATGACAATACCAAAACAAATGCAGGGTGGATTCAGGTTCCTGACAACAAAATCGGCAATCATCTGACTCTGTCATATTCCATAATTTTAACATTTTCCCTGTGGGTAAGAAGTTATAAATAATTTTAATTTGAAAATAACGATTTTGCACATCGATAGTGGTTTTATAGATTAGTTTGAATATGGCATCCCATGGCAACGGGCAGTCAAAAAAGTCCTCCCATTTTCCATTTGTGTTGTATGAGGCAGCCTTCAAAGATTTCTTTATTAAATAAAAATTATATATTTTTCTATTTATTTTAGTTCCTTTTTGCCAACTAGAATTTCTTATTAGAGGTTTACAAACTAATAATTTAGTAGTTCCATAATTAATTATTTGTTTCCATCTTTTCCCAATTACTCCAGTTAGTTGATAAAATGAAAAGCTTGAGCAAGCATCACCATACATAGCTCAATTCATCATACTTCATAATTTTACCATTCTCATTGATAATATCATTGACAAAAATGATTCCTCTTTCAAACATATTTTACCAAAAGAAAGGCTTTCCATCTATTACAATATTAGAGTTCATCCATATTAACTGCTGCAAAATATTGTCTCTTTTTTCTGGCACATAAAATTGAAAACACCACTATGAGTGGATTGTTTCCTTTATGAACCCCGCCATGTTTCCCAGCAGACTCTCTGGGAGGGGATCACTTGTAAAAAAGGATACAATTTCTTTTGATACAGTACATGTTTTTTGTCCAACAGGACATTTGTGTACCACTCAATGTTTAAATACATCTTTGGAACAATTGATGCTTTTGAAGACAGACACATAGCTTCAAGGTTGAGAAGTTCCGGCCCCCATATTCATACTCTTTGTACAAAACCTTTCTTTTAATCTTTTCTGGTTTGCCGTTCCAGACACAATCGAAGACCCTCCGCTCATAAATCTTAAAAAAGTTTTGTGATGGAGCTGGTAATGACAAAAAAACAAATATATAAATTGAGGAATAATTAACGAGTTGGCAATAGACATTTTACCATACAAGGTTAGGGATTTCCCTTTCCATAATTGCATAATTTTGTCCAGCTTTCTTAGTCGATTATCATAATTTACTGAGCCTAGATCTTCCAGATTTTCTGGGACAACAACACCAAGTATGTTAACTGGTCCATCTGTCCACAAAACAGGCACTTTGCATTCCATTCGAAAGGACGTTCCCTTTAGATTTCCGATCCTTAACATTTTACATTTATCATAATTAAGCTTAAGGCCAGATTGCTGTGAAAATATGTCCAAAAGATTAAGAAGGTTCCGCAAACAATGAGGAAAAATCTTATCTTTGTGAATCAGCCTTTTCTGACATGAACTTCATCAAGAACAAACACAGAACACGCCTCACTGATGCACATCTGCAAGACTCACTCAGAGTTGCAGTGTCAAGTTACACACCAGAGTACAACTCACTAGTTAACAGCATGCAATGCCAGGCTTCCCACTAACTGACAAAGAAACAGATAACAGATTTGGTGTCCAGTTCAAAGTGTGACATGATTTAAAAATTTGAGAGTTTACTTTTGTATTTTACATGAGTTATTATTTGTACAAACATGGTGCAAAGTAATTCATGATTTGTTAAAAAATGTTAGTGGCTATCTAGTTAAAATGGGATATTGTGATTTCACAAGACTGTCTTAGAAGTGATCATTTGAAAATGTTCAATTTGAAAAATGTGCACTTAGAGAAAATATAAAAATAAAGTGTTGCATATTGATATTTATCTGTTTCTATATATATTTATTGTGAGAAATCATTAAGATGATCAGTGTTTCCACAAAGATGAATATCATTAATTATTAATAATAACAGAGTTAAAGGTAAATTGAGCAAATTGGCTACTTCTGGCAATATATTTAAGTGTGCATCTAACTGGTAGCCCTTCGCAGTAATCAGTACCCAAGAAGTAGCCCTTGGTTTCAAAAAGGTTGGTGACCCCTGTCATAGACACACTAGGTGTAATGAAATTTGTCCTCTGCATTTTACCCATCCCCTTGTTCACCCCCTGGGAGGTTAGGGGAGCAGTGGGCAGCAGCGGCGCCGCACCCGGGAATAATTTTTGGTGATTTAACCCCCAATTCCAACCTGATGCTGAGTGCCAAGCAGGGAAGAATGCTGGTATGAGCTTTTAAACACAACCCGTTAACTGCTGCCAATCAAATGGTGAATAAGATACTCTTTAGGGTTCATATGTTTGTAAATCTGACTGTGATGAAGTCAGTACCTCACCAGCCATGAACTTCACCGCACGTCACTGGCTCATAGCTAACAGTGCAGCACAGTTAAAAGAGGTAAATGCTTATAACTTTTATTATGGTGAAACAAACAAGTACTGTACAACCACACGTCCCAATGAGATGTGTGCTTATTCTACTTACAATTATTAAGAATGTTAATTTATGGATATTAATCATGAAAAGCTGTTACTAGATTACATAAATGCTAATACACTGTAATCATATACATATTTTACAGAAAGAAAGTTACAGGAATGTGCACTTTATCCCATGCTTGTTCTATAAGCACACATTTCATTGTACAGCATTGACGGTGTGGGGAGGCGGGGCCGGCGGATCGACAACGAGGCAGGGCACGCCGGAGCCCACTCCGAGGAGGTGTGGCCGGCGGACCCGCGTCCAAAATGGGCTACAGGTGCGTGGATCACGCAGCTGGGCAAAATTGAGTGATCCCTTTTCAGGGTTTAAAAGGGTGGCGGCCGAGAGCGCCGGGGCAGAAAGAGGTGGAGAGACAGAGGTGCATGAGGGCAGAGAGCCGGACGCAGACGACGATGCGGAAGGCTGAAGGCAGAAGCGAACAGGTGGAACCGGAGCTGAAAAGCAATCCGCAAAAGACTTGTTTTATTGAAGTAATAAAGAAGTCTACACCTACTCAGCGCAAGTATGTCCTTCCTTGCTGGTCCTGAGAACCCACACGACAGTGAGAGTCTGTCACAGACGGTTTTAGGGGTAACAAAATGTGATCTCTGAAAGGGGTACACATTATTTCCAAAGCAAGACCCCCACCGAGACATACAATACTAGTACACAGCTCATGAAAAACTTTTTGTTTGTTATTTTCATTGTGAGACACGTGTTATGATGTCAGGTATGAGACAGATATACTGCTGGTGTGGTCACAGTGTGCACGTCTGATGTTGCTTACATCTGGTCTCAGAGAGTTTGTGCTTTTGGTTGCCAGTAGATTCCAAAAATATTTGGAAAAATAACTGCAATACCACATCAGTACCTTCTTTTCTTAATCACCATTGTTTGCCCGCAACGTGAAGCTAACAATAGAGTTGTGGTTGCACACAGAGCTGACCACCATGCGCGCAAAGCCCTGACAAACAGCCACAAAAGCTGGGGTGCCCAAATTACAAATAACTGTGAACAGCAACTGTGCATTGAGAGTCCCTGTATCATCCACCTCTTAAATACATGCTAAAATAATGGACATAATCATATTTTATTGGCGAAAGCCATATGTCCTATAAATACTGTGAGCAGCACACTGTGTTCCTTGAAGTATATGTCGTTTGCAGTGTTGGGACTAACACGTTACAAAGTAAAGCCGTTATTTTTTGGCGGTAACTAGTAGTCTAACACGTTATTTTTTATATTCAGTAACTCAGTTACCGCTACTACATGATGTGTTACTGCGTTATTTTACGTTATTTTTTATGTAGTATCGGCTAGAAATAGAAGATCGGAGTGTTTTTTATTGGAGAGCTGCAGTGTCGTCCTTCTGAATCTTCCTGTGTCACAAGGGAGAGAAGAGGCGCGATGTGTGTGGGTGGGTGGGGTGGTTGGGGCGTGTCTGTGTTTACTAACAAGACATCACTGCGGCGCTGAAGTCGAGTTTCTTAAGATGGAGATATCCTCACT
Organism: Entelurus aequoreus; assembly: GCF_033978785.1. NCBI lineage: Eukaryota > Metazoa > Chordata > Actinopteri > Syngnathiformes > Syngnathidae > Entelurus > Entelurus aequoreus. The sequence continues at coordinate 86,330,527 of NC_084732.1, forward strand.
ACTTTTCTTTTGTCGAGCACAAAGAAAATAGCACTTAAGTAAGTTAAATGTAAGTTGTGTCTTGGATCAAAGATCCTATCTACTGCCCAAAACAGCAATTCAAATCTGCTGAAACAGCTACAACAGCAACATGCTTTGACGAAGCTAGTAAAGAGAGACACAGACTCCGATGCCACTTCACCTCCACCTAAGGATTTTAACGGAGGGACTGTTAGCCAGGACAACATTGATAGAGCCATTGCAGCGTATGTGCTAGAACAGTGGTTCTCAACGTTTTTTCAGTGTTGTACCCCCTGTGAAATTTTTTTTAATTCAAGTACCCCCTAATCGGAGCAAAGCATTTTTGGTTGAAAAAAAAAGAGATAAAGAAGTAAAATACAGCACTATGTCATCAGTTTCTGATTTATTAAATTGTATAACAGTGCAAAATATTGCTCATTTGTTGTGGTCTTTCTTGAACTATTTGGAAAAACAGATATAAAAATAACTAAAAACTTGTTGAAAAATAAACAAGTGATTCAATTATAAATAAAGATTTCTACACAGAAGTAATCATCAACTTAAAGTGCCCTCTTTGGGGATTGTAATAGAGATCCATCTGGATTCATGAACTTAATTCCAAACATTTCTTCGCAAAAAAAGAAATCTTTAACATCAGTATTTATGGAACATGTCCACAAAAAATCTAGCTGTCAACACTGAATATTGCATTGTTGCATTTCTTTTCACAGTTCTTTTTGACAGACATTTTAGTGAGAAACCTGAGCTTCCTCCTTGTTTTCAGCTGCATTACTGCTACGCTTTAACCAAGCCTCCATTGTTTTTTACATCGATAGTTGATTGACAGTTGGTGCCGTGTGGCACCGCCAGGTAGGGTCAAACCATCATGGCATGGGGGAAACTCTAGGTTTATGGTAATGAATGGAATAGCCTACTTGATTTGATGTTCAGTTTATGAACTTACATTCATATTTTGTTGAAGTATTATTCAATAAATATATTTATAAAGGATTTTTGAATTGTTGCTATTTTTAGAATATTTAAAAAAAATCTCACGTACCCCTTGGCATACCTTCAAGTACCCCTAGGGGTACGCGTACCCCCATTTGAGAACCACTGTGCTAGAAGACATGCAGGCTATTTCTACAGTGGAGTCACCCGATTTCAGGCAGCTAATTAGCATGATACCGGGCGTCAAACAGCAAATGGATCTGAAAACATTTTCCACGTACCTTGACAGTGAGGACATAAAAATGGAAAGCGAGCTAAAGAAAACTCTCCAAACTCTGCCTCTGCTCATCATTCATCACTGAAGGTACACACTCTGTCAATTCTCTTATATACTCTTTCATTCTAGACTTCTAGAGTGTTTGATTATCACATCACTCTAAATGTATAGACTATAAAGTTCACAAACATAAAGAGGGATCCTAGTGGGCCGGGCCAATCTTTCCTTATCTCTAAACTAAAACTGGGGAGATGCGTAGACTGTTCTGGGCTTCAGTACAGTGTTGATCTCCTGAAGACATGACTCTATTTCACAATTCCTTGAGAGAAAAAAAGGCCTGGTTAGGCGTGTGTATAGCAGTATGCGTGCTGTATATAGTGACATGACATATAATCATGTCATGTGTGCATTCCTTGGGTGAAGCCAGGTTTACAGCTATGTTGTGACATGTTGTTATTATGGGGTTTGTTACTTATGTATGTTATGTTGCAGCTATTTAAAATAGTTTTGTCAATTTGTTCTGGCCTGAAATAAATTGGCCCTTTGAAACATATCTTTGTCTTTGTGTGTTGTATGTAGACCACATGGCTTAGCAAAGTTCAGTGATGCAAATGCATGTCAAGTTGATCAACAGATTGTATTATTCTCCAGTGCAATAACAGTACTGAAATGAAGGCTAAAAGGGCATTAATGGGAGCTTTAAAAAAGAAAAGAAAAAGAAGTAACTAAATAGTTACTTTTCACAGTAATGCATTACTTTTTGGTGTAAGTAACTGAGTTAGTAACTGAGTTACTTTTGAAATAAAGTAACTAGTAACTGTAACTGGTTTTCAGTAACTAACCCAACACTGGTCGTTTGTACATAATCTTGTTTTTTAACTGTTTTGCAATTTATGAACGGACTCTTCAAAGCCATATTTATTTTTAGTTAGGCCTTTGTCTTTTGTAAATAAAATTGTGTTACTTTTTGAATCATATTTATTTCAAGTTTAATTTTGAAATAAAAGCAAAGTTCTCATATTGTTTGTATAAAATGAAAGTGCAATACAAATATGTTTTACATAACATAATGAATAATCGTGATTAAAAATTGTGATTTCATTATTGAGCAAAATCCATCCATCCATCCATTTTCTACCGCTTATTCCCTTCGGTGTCACGGGGGTCGCTAGAGCCTATCTCAGCTACAATCGGGCGGAAGGCGGGGTACACCCTGGACAAGTCGCCACCTCATCGCAGGGCCAACACAGATTGACAGACAACATTCACACTCACATTCACACACTAGGGCCAATTTAGTGTTGCCAATCAACCTATCCCCAGGTGCATGTCTTTGGAGGTGGGAGGAAGCCGGAGTACCCGGAGGGAACCCACGCAGTCACGGGGAGAACATGCAAACTCCACACAGAAAGATCCCGAGGCCGGGATTGATCTCACGACTACTCAGGACCTTCGTATTGTGAGGCAGACGCACTAACCCCTCTGCCACCGTGCTGCCCATTGTGATTATTCTTTTAGCCGTAATCGTGTAGCCCAAATCTACCGTTTGCACATTTAAAAGGTGTGTGCAAACTGGCAAAGATACACACAAATGGCTGCAGCTGTTGTGGTGAAAAGGAGGTGACGGAAAATGAGAATCAATCAATTAATCAATTAACGTGATTTATAAAGTGCTTTTCATACATACAATAAGTGCAACCCAAAGCGCTTTATGTACTTAAAAACAATACCCCGATGACCCACAATCCCAATAATCTCACACACACACACACGCACACGCACGCACACACACACACACACACACACACACACACACACACACACACACACACACACACACACACACACACACACACACACACACACACACACACACACACACACACACACACACACAAACAAATGAGTACAGAGGACCCAGGTGAGTATACACTGTCACAGGAGCCATCTGCACCGGGAGACCACCAGGACGCTGACACAAAGCGCCTCCACAGCACGGCCGATAACCCCTGATGCAGAGCTCTCTCTGAGGAACATTGGAAAATAAAAATAAAAAAAACACGTAAAATAGTAAGAACCATGAGTTGGTATAAAGCAGGGGTCACCAACCTTTTTGAAACCAAGGGCTACTTCTTGGGTAGTGATTAATGCGAAGGGCTACCAGTTAGATACACACTTAAATAAATTGCCAGAAGTAGCCAATTTGCTCAATTTACCTTTAACTCTGTTATTATTAATAATTAATGATATTTATCTTTGTGGAAACACTGATCATCTTAATGATTTCTCGCAATAAATATATATAGAAACAGATAAATATCACTATGCAACACTTTATTTTTATATTTTCTCTAAGTGCACATTTTTCAAATTGAACATTTTCAAATGATCACTTCTAAGACAGTCTTGTGAAATCAAAATATCCCATTTTAACTAGCTAGCCACTAACATTTTTTAAGAAATCATGAATTACTTTGCACCATGTTTGTACAAATAATAACTCATGTAAAATACAAAAGTAAACTCTCAAATTTTTAAATCATGTCACACTTTGAACTGGACACCAAATCTGTTATCTGTTTCTTTGTCAGTTAGTGGGAAGCCTGGCATTGCATGCTGTTAACTAGTGTGTTGTACTCTGGTGTGTAACTTGACACTGCAACTCTGAGTGAGTCTTGCAGATGTGCATCAGTGAGGCGTGTTCTGTGTTTGTTCTTGATGAAGTTCATGTCAGAAAAGGCTGATTCACAAAGATAAGATTTTTCCTCATTGTTTGCGGAACCTTCTTAATCTTTTGGACATATTTTCACAGCAATCTGGCCTTAAGCTTAATTATGATAAATGTAAAATGTTAAGGATTGGAAATCTAAAGGGAACGTCCTTTCGAATGGAATGCAAAGTGTTTTGTTTATAAATTATATGCAATCTGTTGTGTTCTCTAATTTTTTTCTGTGTACATGAATGAAGGTGTGTGTTGCTGAGTCCGACTTGGACATTATCTGGACTGGGCCTGGTTTAAAAACCCTTTAAAAAAATCTAATTTCATTGACAACCTGGTCTGTTGAAGATAAGGCCCTTTTTTGAAAAATAAAATAAAATAAGATAAATAAATAAAAAACATTTTCTTGGATAAAAAATAAAGTAAAACAATATAAAAATAATTACATAAAAAATAGTAATTAATGAAAATGTTAGTGGACCAGCAGCCTATACAATCATGTGTGCTTCAGGGACTGTGTCCCTTGCAGATGTGTTGTCTATGTTGTGGGAACCAGAATATTGGTAGCAGAAAGAAATAACCCCTTTTGTGTGGATGAGTGTGCATGGGGGAGGTTGTTTGGGTTGATACACTGATTGAAAGTGTATCTTGTGTTTTTTCTATGTAGATTTAATTAAAAAAAAAAAAAAAAAAAAAAAAAAAAAAAAAAATTTTGGGGAAATTTTTTTTTTTTTTTTTTTTTTTTTTTTTTTTAGAACAGGCCCGCGGGCGACTCATCTGGTCCTTACGGGCGACCTGGTGCCCGCGGGCACCGCATTGGTGACCCCTGGTATAAAGGATGAAATACAAATAAAACATATGAAGATAAAAAAATTAATATACAGTGAATATATTCAAAATAGATAAACTTCAATAAAATGTTGCATAACTAATAAGATAAATAGTAAATTACGAATTACTTCAAAAAATGTGATAAATATTAGGAAAAAGTCAAATAAAAAATGTATGTCTTACGTAAGCGTGCTCTTAAGACCTACATGAACGTTCTCTACAGACCTGAGGTCCTCTGGCAAGCTGTTCCATAGACAGGGGCCATATTCGTGGAATGATGCCATCCAGTGGCTTTGTGTCCTGACTTTTGGAATACTTAGGAGATGAGTGCCGGGGGATCTTAAGGTTTGCAAAAGTTTGTTGGGTAACAGCAAATCTAAAAGATAAGAAGGCCCAATACCATAAAAACATTTTTAAGCCAAGATAAAACATTTACAAAACCCAGAACCAGTGAAGTTGGCACATTGTGTAATACATAAATAAAAACAGAATACAATGATTTGCAAATCCTTTCTCACTTATATTCAATTGAATAGACTGAAAAGACAAGATATTGAATGTTCGAACGGCGAAACTTAATTTGTTTTTGCAAATAATCATTAACTTAGAATTTAATGTCCCGCCGGCCTGTGTGTGGATTTGTTGTTGTATATATATGAGTGTGTGTGTGTGTGTGTGTGTGTGTGTGTGTGTGTGTGTGTGTGTGTGCATGTGGATGGATGGATGTAGGTATGTAAATGTGTGTATGTATGTGTATGTACAGTATTTATATGTGTGTGCATGTATGGGTATAAGTATGTGTGTGTTTATAAACGTGTATATGTATGTGTGTATATATATATATATATATATATATATATATATATATATATATATATATATATATATATATATATATATATATATATATATATATATATATATATATATATATGTATATATGCATATGTGTGTATGTGTATGTGTATGTATATGTATGTGTAATATGTATGTATGTATATTATTAATATTAATAAATATATTAATATTATATTATATTCTGGGGGTATGCTCTGGGCCGGCGCCTCAGGCTACTGCATCCGGGCTGCGTGTCTGGAGCTCCTGAGTCCCACCGTCCATCCCTTCCGGGTGCCCGTCTTGGTTGGGGCCTGCTGGGTCTAGTCCCCACGTCTATTGTGGCGCTGCAAGGTATTCCGAGGTGCTGCAAGTCGGCCAGCTGCTGGGAAAGTGACCTTGTGTGTCAGCATGTCTATAAATATATATATAATTATTTATATATATATATATATATATATATATATATATATATATATATAAGTATTATTATTTATTTAAAAATATATATATTTTATTATTGTTATTTTTTATTTTCCCCCTCCCTCAGGGGGGGAAATTCGACAGGTCGGTTGCTGGTTGTTCCAGCTCCATTGTTGTGGTCCCTGCGGGTGGGGTGGATGGTTCCTATGGGCCCGTGCTGGGTGGTCCTGCGGCGGCTGACTTGGTGGGGCAGGGGCGGTCTTCTCGTCCGGTTGCGGGGAGTCTCTGGGACCCCCGGGCGGGGCGTCCCGCTTTTCTGCCCGTATGGGGTGTGGTCTCTCGCTGGCTTGAGGGCTGGCTGTCCCCTGCTTCTCCCGTGCCTTGTCCTCTGCCGGGCGCGTCTGTCTGCAGCCTGCTGCTGGCTCTTCCGGGCGGCACGGTGGGCCGGGCCCTGGGGTTCATGTCGCTGGCCGGCCTGGCTGAGTGGGGCCGGTGGTCCCTGGTTCCTTGGGCACCACACCTGCTGTTTGTGGGTTGGGCTCTCTAGGTGGCTGGGGCTGTACTCTGGCTCCCACACACACTGGGAGTCAAATATATTGTACATACAAATACACATATACTCACATACACACCGTTATTCATACATACATCCATACATACATACATACATACATACTACCTACGCTCCCACATACATACACAAATACAGTACATACCTACATACTCAAAGTTCGTACATCCACGAGCACATTCACTGTACAAACCAGTGACGTGCGGTGATGTTCATGGCTGGTGAGGCACTGACTTCATCACAGTCAGATTTACAAACATATGAACCCTAAAGAGTATCTTATTCACCATTTGATTGGCAGCAGTTAACGGGTTATGTTTAAAAGCTCATACCAGCATTCTTCCCTGCTTGGCACTCAGCATCAAGGGTTGGAATTGGGGGTTAAATCACCAAAAATTATTCCCGGGTGCGGCGCCGCTGCTGCCCACTGCTCCCTTCACCTCCCAGGGGGTGAACAAGGGGATGGGTCAAATGCAGAGGACAAATTTCATTACACCTAGTGTGTGTGTGACAATCATTGGTACTTTAACTTAACTTTAACTTTACACATACAAACTGTAGCACACAAAAAAGCACATTTAATAAAAAAAACGTTATTATGGTCTTACCTTTACTTATAAATGAAGTCCATGTGCCGCTGTTGTGCTGGATTAATGCACCCCCGTCGTAGAATGCACCCCCTGATGGGAGTGTTGAATCAACTAAAGCCCACACTTAAACTTTCCACGTGCAATAATGCATGTGGAGGAGTTGTGAATGACTGAAATATGAAATCCGTGCTGCAGTCTGCGGGTGTACCTAATGTTGTGGCCCTGCAGTCATTCAGAACTCCTCCAACACGAACATTAATTTTTTTGCACTTTTTGGCTTCTTATTAAATAACTTTTTTAAATAGATTCAATCTTGCACGTGGAAAGTTTAAGTGTGGGCTTTAGTTGATATAACACTCCCGTCAGGGGGTGCATTCTACGGCGGGGGTGCATTCTCTACCACCAGGAGGCGGGATTACTGCGAGCCTCAGCCAGTGCGTCTTCACAGCAGTTTTATGATTGCTCAGCACAAGAAATACCACCGCACCGTCTCTTCTCAGTATTTGAACGGCAAATGTGAAAATTCAGCGATTTTGAATAAAAAAAATCTAAAACTGGTGAAGTTAAATGGAAAATAACTTTATAGTATAATCACTGGATACATATAACAATTTAATTATTTTTTACATTTTTTTTCTTTCCATGATGGCACGTGAGGCCCCGCCTCACCTGCCTACCCTGACTGCACGTCACTGGTACAAACATACATATACACATACATGTACATATACATTCACTGTACAAACATACATGTACACATACTGTACATATACATTCACTGTACAAACATACATATATACATACTGTACGTATACATTCACTGTACAAACACATATACACATATACATTCACTGTACAAACATACATATATACATACTGTTCATATACATTCACTGTTCAAACATACATATACACATACTGTACATATACAGTACATACATACACTCATGCACATAATCACATTTCATCAAACACAAATTAATGTTGTTACCCTAGGGCAGGGGTCGGCAACCCAAAATGTTGAAAGAGCCATATTGGACCAAAAATACAAAAACAAATCTGTCTGGAGCCGCAAAAAATTAAAAGCCATATTACATACAGATAGTGTGAATTAAGAGGACTTAAAGGAAACTAAATGAGCTCAAATATAGCTACAAATGAGGCATAATGATGCAATATGTACATATAGCTAGCCTAAATAGCATGTTAGCATGGATTAGCTTGCAGTGACCAAATATGTCTGATTAGCACTCCACACAAGTCAATAACATCAACAAAACTCACCTTTGTGCATTCATGCACGACGTTAAAAGTTTGGTGGACAAAATGAGACAGAAAAAGAAGTGGCATAAAACATATCCTAGAAAGTCGGAGAAAGTTGTACATGTAAACAAACTACGGTGAGTTCAAGGACTGCCAAATTAGAAGGACAAAACGGCGCTCGCCATATACTCGAATCAGTGAAGCATGATTAATAGGGATGTCCGATTATGGCTTTTTGCTGATATCCGATATTCCGATATTGTCCAACTCTTAATTACCGATACCGATATCAACCGATACCGCTATCAACCGATACCGATATATACAGTCGTGGAATTAACACATTATTATGCCTAATTTGGACAACCATGGTGAAGATAAGGTCCTTTTAAAAAAAAATTATAAAATAAAATAAGATAAATAAATTAAAAACATTTTCTTGAATAAAAAAGAAAGTAAAACAATATAAAAACAGTTACATTGAAACTAGTAATTAATGAAAATTAGTAAAATTAACTGTTAAAGGTTAGTACTATTAGTGGACCAGCAGCACGCACAATCATGTGAGCTTACGGACTGTATTGATCTATATTGATATATAATGTAGGAACCAGAATATTAATAACAGAAAGAAACAACCCTTTTGTGTGAATGAGTGTGAATGGGGGAGGGAGGTTTTTTGGGGTGGTGCACTAATTGTAAGTGTATCTTGTGTTCTTTATGTTGATTTAATTAAAAAAAACAACAACAACAACAAAAAAAACGATACCGATAATAAAAATACAGATACCGATAATCTCCGATATTACATTTTAAAGCTATTATCAGATATCTCTAATGTTTAATATAAACAGTGTGCTTTATGACAATTAGGGAGGTTTGTGTCATGTTTGTCCTCCTACAGAAACCATATTAAAACAAAAATTTTATTTTTTCCCCCTCATCTTTTTCCATTTTTCATACATATTTGAAAAAGCTCCAGAGAGCCACTAGGGCGGCGCTAAAGAGCCGCGGGTTGCCGACCCCTGCCCTAGGGTAAACTGGATAACACATGGCACACTGACAAAGCTTCACCTATTGTTACTATAACAATCTACAAGGTTAATATAGGTTGCTTCTCTTTCTTCCCCTCTACTTTTCTGCTTTCTTTTGTATCTCTAGTTATCATTACGTATATGTATTGTTGCATTTGAACAACTGTATTGTTGATAATAGAGGTAAATTATTGTTATTTATTATCAATAGCGCTATTTCTATTGGTATTTGTATTGCTCCATTTGTAGTGTAATAATGTTCACTGTCATTTCTGTATTATTATTTATTTCACTAACTGCTTCTTTGCTATCACTTTTACATCATATTTGTACATATCCTATTTACTGATGTTGCTCTATTGTTGCTGTTGTTTTTGTTGTTGTTGTTGTTGTGTTTGCTTTTGTTGTTTTTGTCTCCCTTTTCTCATCCCCCTCTTGTCCCCACAATTTCCCTCTCTGTCTTCCTTTTTTTCTCTTTCTATCTCTTCCTGCTCCGGCCCGGCTGCACCAAATGATAATATAAATACATTTAATAAAGTCAAATACAAATAAGGCAACAAGAGAAGTATCCCACACTTCTCTTTTGTAAAGTAAATTTGTACAGCCGATATGGGCATCTACATCAACAATATGATTTGCCTGAGAAGCTGGACAGGACAAAAAAATACAAAAAATTAAAAATTAAAAAAATAATTGAATGGGAGCAACACATTGCACAAAAGTTGGCACAGGGGCATTTTTACCACTGTGTTGCATGGCATTTCCTTTTAACAACACTCAGTAACTGAGGAGACACTTTTTTCAAGCTTTTCAGGTGGAATTATTTCCCATTCTTGCTTGATGTGCAGTTTAAGTTGCTCAACAGTCTGGGGTTTCCGTTGTCGTATTTTAGGCTTCATAATGAGCTATACATTTTCAGTGGGAGACAGGTCTGGACTACAGGCAGGCCAGTCTAGTACGCGCAGTTTTTTACTACAAAGCCACGCTGTTGTAACACGGGCAGAATGTGGCTTGGCATTGTCTTGCTGAAAAAGCAGGGGCGTCCATGAAAAAAACATCGCTTGGATGGCAACATGTGTTGCTCCAAAACCTGTATGTACCTTTTCAGCATTAATGGTGCCTTCACATATGTGTAAGTTACCCATGCCTTGGGCAATAATACACCCCCATACCATCACAGAGGCTGGCTTTTGAACTTTGCGCCTATAACAGTACGGATGGTTCTTTTGCTCTTTTGTCCGGAGGACACGACATCCAGAGTTTCCAAAAACAATTTGAAATGTGGACTCGTCAGACCACAGAACACTTTTCCAATTTGCATCAGTCCATCCTAGATGAACTCGGGCCCAGAGAAGCCGGCGGCGTTTCTGGGTGTTGTTGATAAATGGCTTTCACTTTTCATAGTAGAGTTTTAACTTGCACTTAGAGATGTAGCGACAAACTGTGGTTACTGACAGTGGTTTTCTGAAGTGTTCCTGAGCCCATTTGGTGATATCCTTTACACACTGATGTCGGTTTTTGATGCAGTACCACCTGAGTGATCAAAGGTCACAGGCATTCAATGTTGGTTTTTGGCCTTGCGCTTACGTGCAGTGATTTCTCCAGATTCTCTGAACCTTTTGATGATATAACGGACTGTCGATGGTGAAATCCCTAAATTCCTTGCAATAGCTCGTTGAGAAATGTTGTTCTTAAACTGTTCGACAAATTGCTCACAAATGTGTTCACAAAGTGGTGACCCTCGCCCCATCCTTGTTTGTGAATGACTGGGCATTTCATGGAAGCTGCTTTTATACCCAATCATGGCACCCACCTGTTCCCAATTAGCCTGTTCACCTGTAGGATGTTCCAAATAAGTGTTTGATGAGCATTCCTCAACTTTCTCAGTCTTTTTTGCCACATGTGCCAGCTTTTTTGAAACATGTTGCAGACATCAAATTCCAAATGAGCTAATATTCGCAAAAAAAAACAAAGTTTACCAGTTCTAACATTAAGTATCTTGTCTTTGCAGTGTATTCAATTGAATTTACGTTGAAAAGGATTTGCAAATCATTGTATTATGTTTTTATTTACAATTTACACAACGTGCCAACTTCACTGGTTTTGGGATTCGTAAAACTGATCCTGAAACACGGGGAGCCAATGTGGTGATTTTAAAACTGCTGTAATATTGGTCTTCTGGTCCTCGCCAGGACACGTGCCGTTGAATTTTGGAGTAAATGTACAGGTGCAATAAGCTTTTTAGGAAGACAAAAAGCAGGGTGTTACAATAATCCATAACTCGTAATAAACACACGCATTAGCGTCTCCAAGTTGCTTGAAGAGGGAATTGGGCGAACTTTGGCTATATTCCTTCTCCAATGTACAACAAGGAATTAACAATCATTGCAATGTATTTATAAATAAGCATCACCATTTATAATGAATCAACCTACAATCCTATAAAGGCATTATGTATGAGAATTGCATAACAAATCCTTACCATCTTCATTTCTCCCTGAGACAGAAAGAAAAAAAAAAGAAAAAAACAACAACAAAACAAAACAACAGTGTTGCCAACTTACAATCAAACAGTAATTACCTTTTTAGGCTTCAACATTACACAAGATGTGTTTCGTTATGTCCTGTCCTTTCACGAGACATAGTCTTTAAGCCACCCCGGTGGCTTTACTTGCCGTCTTGGAGCATCTCTTGCTTTCGGTGTCTGGGTTACCTGCTCTCTGATTGGTGTACCTGGTGTTGCTTCCCTCTCTGTTCTGTGTTCCTTTTGTGGGGTTGGTGGCTCTTGTGGAGCCGATTGTGACTGGAGCTGTGGCTCAGGGAGAGCCTGAAGGTGAACCCTGTTTCTCCTCACGTCCTCTGCTCCATTGTCGACCACATAGGAGCGTGGCGTGTCGGCCTTTCTGATCACTGTAGCTGTTTGTTTTGAAGGAGATATCCATACTGACTGTCCAGGCCTCAGCTCTGGCTTTTGTGTGGCTCGGTGTCTGCTGTCAAACTTCTGAGCCTGTGTGCATTTCAGCTGATAGTTATTTTTCTCGAAGGCCTTTGTTCTGGGCCGCTGTGGTTTGAGGTTGGAACCCGCTTGTGGCAGCGGCGAGCGGAGACGCCTTCTCATCAGGAGCTCGCTTGGTGACAGCCCATGGTGCAATGGTGTGACTCTATATGCTAACATTGCCCTGTATGGGTCCTTCCTCATTCTTAAGTAACAACAATTTCACCGTCTTGACAGCCCTCTCCGCCTCTCCATTACTCTGGCTGAAGTAAGGGCTACTAGTCACGTGCGAAAAGTCATAATCTCTGGCGAAGGCTGTGAACTCTGCTGATGAGAACTGTGGACCATTGTCACTCCGTAGCTCCTCTGGGACTCTGTGCCTGCAGAACATGCCTTTAAGTGTATTGATAATCCCCTTAGATGTGGTAATTGGGGTTTTCTCAATGTCAATGTATCTCGAATATTAGTCCACTGCTAACAGGTAGGAGCTGCCTTTCAGGTAAAACATATCCACCCCCACCTTTTGCCAGGGGCGCTGGGGTAGTGCTGATGGGATCATGGGCTCAGGATGCTGTGATTGGCTCTTAATGCATGTTACACACTGTGCCACCATTTTAGTGATTTGACTCGTTATGCCCACCCACCACACTGACTGCTCTGCTCTTGCTTTGCATTTAGATATACCCATATGACCTTCATGCAGACAGGCCAGCATTTCTGCTTGCATAGTCTCAGGAATCACAATCCTCTGACCTTTCATTAAAAGTCCTCCTGCACAGTATAGTTCGCCCTGGTACGTCCAGTAGGGCTTTAGCTGCTCTGGCAGCTCTTCCTGTCTGAGCCACCCCCTTTTGCATAGCTCTCTAAGCCGTCTGCATATGGAGTCCTGCTCTTGTGCATCTCTAATCTGTTGTAATTTTGCTTTAGATGCTGGTAGGCACTGTTGCACTGATTGCACAAACCCCTTCACCTCCCCTTCTAGCTCCCTTCCATCTTCTGTGAGTGTGCGCACGGTGGGTGCTCGTGATAATGCATCTGCCGTTATCAATGCTTTCCCTGGGACATGTACTATTTGATATGAGTACCTGAGGAGCCTGAGGCGAAAGCGCTGGATTCTCGGGGGTAGGTCATCCAGTGCCTTTGTTCCTAACAGAGCTAACAGTGGCTTGTGGTCTGTTTCTAGGGTGAACTGCAGGCCTATTAGGTATGAGCTGAGCCTTTCGCATGCCCATGTAACTGCAAGTGCCTCCTTCTCTACCTGTGCATATCTTTCTTCAGCATCAGAGAGACTGCGTGATATGTATGCTATTGGCCGCCACTCTTTGTTCTCTTGCATCTGAGTGAGAACCGCCCCGAGCCCAAAAGAAGAAGCGTCTGCGGACACTCTCATTTTGGCACCTGGCCTGTACTGTGCTAGCACCCTGTCTGAGGCCAGCTCCCTTTTCACTTTTTCAAATGCGACCTGTTGCACTTCTCCCCATACCCACTCACTCTCCTTTGCTAACAAGTCCCGTAACGGTTTGGTTATGTCTGTGAAAAAGGGCAAATATTTACCCACGTATGTTGCCATGCCTAGAAACCTTCTCACATCTGCTACATTTTGTGGAGTAGACATGACTGTGATTGCTCTGACTTTCTCAGGGTCTGGTGCTATGCCCTCGTCACTGATTTTGTGTCCCACAAACACGAACTCTGGCTGTGCGAATGCACATTTTTCATTTAGGGTGAGCCCAGCATCCTGAAGTCTGGAGAGCACCGCTGTCAGCCTCTCATCATGCCAATATGTCGTCAGCATGACAAACAACCACTGTCAGTCCTTCTCAGAGCTGCGACATGCGGCGTTGAAAGTGTTCTGGCCCTGAGCTGATTCCAAATGGTAGGACATTGAAACAAAAGCGGCCACAGGGGGTTACAAATGTTGTAAATTTTCTGCTTTCTTCTGCCAAGGGAATCTGCCAAAAACCAGACCGGGCATCCAGCTTGGTGAATACCTTTGCTACGTCTAACTGTGCCAGTGACTGCTCTACTGATGGCAATATGTGCCTCTCCCTACATACTGCCTCATTTATTCTGGTCAGATCCACGCAGATTCTGATTTTCCCATTAGGTTTAACTACGGACACCGTGCCTGCACACCACGCCGTTGGCCTTTCCACCCTCAAAATGACCCCACCTTTTCCATCCTCTCTAACTCCTCCTTTACTTTTTCTGTCAGAGGAATCGGCACCCTGCGTGGTGTCGTGAGTGCATAGGGATAAGGATGTCCCGATCCGATATTTGGATCGGATCGGCCGCCGATATTTGCCAAAAAATGCGTATCGGCAAGGCATGGGAAAATGCCGATCCAGATCCAGTTGAAAAAAAACTCCGGTCCGTGTTTTCCAACACACCGATTTAAGTAATACATTCCACTTTTCTGCTGCTCCCTAATTTCCGTTCCACATTTTCCAGCACACCTTCAACACATCCACAGGTCTGTGGATTCTCACGCAATTGCTTTTAGCTGCTGGCATTACACGACAGGCTCTTCTCACTCTTCTCTGTGTCTCCCTCTCACAGACAGCAAGCGCACCTTCTTACACATGTCACATACTGTCACGTCATACGTCACATACGTATACCCCTCCCCGAGCAGAGAGGTAGCAGTATGGCTAACGTTAGCTGTGATGCTAGCACAGCCGTGCGAGCAACGTTCCCTCTAAGGTGCGTGCCTGTGCAATTGCGCAGTGCTCAAGCGTACTCTGCGCATAGCAATTATATGCCACGCACAAAATCAAATAAAAAAATAAGCGCATAACAATTTTCGACACACGGACACGACAGAGAAAACAGTTGTTTGTTCAAATATTGTAACGTCTGTCGAGACGCTTATCTCCATTCGGTGCCACGCCCACACCATCAAAATGCAGAGGCAAAAATTTCCACATCAACACCGCATGAAAAAATTAGTGATTTTTTTAGTTGTGATTTCCTTCTCTGCATGAAAGTTTAAAAGTAGCATATATTAATGCAGTATGAAGAAGAATGTTTTAATGTAGACATGCAGGCCTTGAAAGAAAATTTTGAAAATCAAGACTACATTTCCTGCAAATGGGTGCATTTCTACCCTATATTTTAACATTAGATTTATTCTCATATCAAACTCTTTTGGCTGTCTTTTTGACACTTACATCCGCGACCCCCTCCACACCCCGGATTATAAATAATGTAAATAATTCAATGTGATTATCTTGTGTGATGACTGTATTATGATGATAGTATATATCTGATGGTATATATCTGTATCATGAATCAGTGGACCCCGACTTAAACAAGTTGAAAAACGTATTTGGGTGTTACCATTTAGTGGTCAATTGTACGGAATATGTACTTCACTGTGCAACCTACTAATAAAAGTCTCAATCAATCAATCAATCAAAACACATAGAATCATCATACTGCTGTGATTATATGCATCAAGTGTTCATTCAAGGCTAAGGCAAAATATTGAGATATATATCGTGTATCGCAATATGGCCTTAAAATATCGGAATATTAAAAAAAGGCCATATCGCCCAGCCCTAGTTCAATGATGCCATTTCTGTTTGTCATGTATAATTTTGTCTATTTTGTGTTTATCCTTGAATAAACAGGTCAGTTTCTTGTTACCAACCATTGTGTATTATTCAAACTCCCCTAATTCAGCTGGCTAGTTGTTATCAAGAGTACTAAAACCCTTTTCAACATGATTCTGACAACTAAGTAGGCTAAATAACTTTAAACTTTAATACATGCTCGGTCCGAGCATGTATCGGTATCGGTCAGTATCGGTATCGGATCGGAAGTGCAAAAACAATATTGGTATCGGATCGGAAGTGCAAAAACCTGGATCGGGACATCCCTACATAGGGCCTCGCATACTCCTTCACTCGAATGCTGTAGTCCCCGTCGAGCCTACCTAGACCAGCAAACACCGTGGGAAACCTGTTTTTAAATGTTTCCCGTGGATCCTCTACTTCATCTACTCGCTCCACCAGCCACAGAGCCTCTACGGCTGGCAGGCCCAGTAGGGGTCTGACCAATGAGTCCACCACGAACACGGGCTGGGTGACTGTTCCATTTTTACTCTTAAGCTGACATTTTACCTGCCCAGCGACTTGTAGTACAATGTTATTGGGGCCATATAGTCTCTTGGTTGTTTGCATCAAGGGGCCATCTCTGCTGTATTTATACAGATCGGTGGGGATTGCGGTGACCGCTGCACCTGTGTCAATTTTGAAGGCGATTACCTCTCCATTAAGTCCAATGTCTGTGTGCCAGCCTGAGTTTTGCCCTCCTACCTCCCCCATAAAGAGGGTATCCTGTTGTAGTTTGTCCTGTACTTCATGCACAGGCTGCATGGAACGACACACAGCGGCAAAATGTCCTCGTTTGCGGCACTTCCTGCATTCTGCATTGTTAGCTGGGCACTCCATCCAGTTATGGGGGCCCCTTCCACATTTCTGACATCTCTCTGAACTACTTACAGTTTCCGTTTGTCTTGATCTCGCCTGGCCGTGTTGTTTGTGTCCCTGCATTTCCTGTCTTCTAAATGCACGTGAGATAGCATCAACCTCTCTCCTCTCCTCTGCCTGTGGAGACTCACCCCGCATCACAGCCTGTTGCTGTTTAACCACCTCTGACTGTTTAACCGGGCTTATGGCTTTTTGTAAGGTAAAATCAGCATCAATTTGTAATTTTTCGGACAGAGCGATATTCCTTATCCCTACTACTATGCGGTCACGTATTAACTCCTCCCGAAGCACTCCAAAGTTACAGTGTTCAGCCAGTTTATGTATCGCTGTTATAAAGCTATCTGCCGACTCACCAGGCTTCTGTTTCCGTACATTAAACTGTGCGCGCTCAAATATGACATTGTGTCTCCCAACAAAATAATCACTGAAACTTTTTATCACCGCAGCATAGTTCTGTTTCTGATCCGATGTCAATTGAGAAGCATCCAAAATGTCCTCCGCATCCTCTCCCATGAAGTACATCAGCGTGTTGACCTGGAAAGCGTCCCCTTTCTTGTCCAGTCCTGACGCCACTCGATACCTCTCAAATATTTTGTTCCATCTCGGCCATTTCTTCCCGTCTCCGCAGTCGAACTTTTCTGGCGGGCTAACATGAAAGTTGTCTCCATGGGCGGGAAGCACCGGTGCATTGCCTTCACTCATTGTGATAGCTAACTTGGGAACTAACTTCACTTGTACTAATAAAACAAAAAACACTACCTTTCGCCGTCGGTATATGTCTTTATGTGTCCTCTCTGACACATTTAATAACTTGGCGCGGTTGTTTTGACGTTTCTGACACCATGTAGAAATCAGTGACACACACACGACTGTCCACTTCAGTAGTGTAGACTTTACTGAACCAACTGCGCATGCTGCGAACATACATACACAACTACGGATGCCGATAAGGGACATCCTCTATAGTTTCGATACGTGTTTCTCTCTCAGGACCTCAGGGCCAATGACTAAAACTTCAGTCTTGTCCTGGTTAAGCTGTAAAAAGTGATCTACCATCCAGGATTTACTGTCTAAAATTCAATTAAAAAAGAATATCAATAGGTCTTGTGGCATCATAAGACATGGAAATGTAAAGCTGTGGGTCATCAGCACAACTGTTGAAATTAATTCCATGTCTCATGATGTCACAATACCTATTGATATTCTATTTAATTGCATTTTAGATAGTAAATATTGAATGACAGAACTTTTTACAGCTTAACCATGACAAGACGGAAATTTTAGTCACTAGCCCTGAGGTCCTCAGAGAGAAACACATATCGAAACGATAACCATTGTCTTTAAATCCATCACTCTCCTGATGACAGAGCCAAGTGGAATCGTGTAAATATTATAAAGAATAGGAGCTAAAATTGATCCTTGAAGCACACCACAGGTGATTTCCTGGGTCTTGAGCAGCATATATCCATTCTTGACAATCATTTTCTGTTTGAAAATAGGAAGTGAACCACTTGTGAACAGTACCAGAAAGGCCCCTCAGGTGTTTCAGTCTATTGCAATGGTTCTGAAACTTTTTTCACCAAGTACTACCTCAGAAAAAAACACCATAATGACCAACATTAAACTACAGTAGACCTAAATATGCATTAAAACACGGCAGAGGTTTGTTTTGACAAGTATATTTAATATGTGTGGCCAATGTAACATAACACAAAGTTTGAACAGTAACACAGTGTTTAAATATATGAAAATGAAACACTGTTCTTTAATCAAGTGATTCTTTGGCATACCACTAGATGGAGCCCATGTACCACTAGCGGTACACATACCAAAGTTTGAGTGTTGCTGGTCTATTTTAAAGAATGAAGTAATCCACTGAATCGAAGGCAGCACTAAGATCCAGTAGAACCAAGACAACCTGAGATCATTCACAATCGGTATTACTCGGTTGGTAGAGTGGCCGTGCCAGCAACTTGAGGGTTCCAGGTTCGATCCCCGCTTCTGCCATCCTAGTCACTTCCGTTATGTCCTTGGGCAAGACACTTTACCCACCTGCTCCCAGTGCCACCAACACTGGTTTAAATGTAACTTAGATATAGGGTTTCACTATGTAAAGCGCTTTGAGTCACTAGAGAAAAAGCGCTATATAAATATAATTCACTTCACAATCTCTTAAAGAATAACTGCACTTTTTTGGAACGTTGCCTATCGTTCAGAATCATTATGAAAGACATGACAACGGATGGATTTTTTTAATGCATCCTAACTTGTAAAAAAATGTAAATAAAAGTCCGCTTACAGCAGAGCCAGATGGAGGTCTTCTATTTCTTCCAAAAAACCTAAAAAAACAACGTTCAATAACCGCCAACAAATGGCATTTACATTTCGTGACCTGAATATTAAAGGCCTACTGAAATGATTTTTTTTTATTCAAACGGGGATAGCAGATCCATTCTATGTGTCATACTTGATCATTTCGCGATATTGCCATATTTTTGCTGAAAGGATTTAGTAGAGAACATCGACGATAAAGTTCGCAACTTTTGGTCGCTGATAAAAAAAACCTTGCCTGTACCGGAAGTAGCGTGACGTCACAGGTTGAAAGGCTCCTCACATTTCCCCATGGTTTACAATGCAGCGAGAGCGATTCGGACCGAGAAAGCGACGATTACCCCATTAATTTGAGCGAGAATGAAATATTTGTGGATGAGGAACGTGAGAGTGAAGGACTAGAGTGTAGTGCAGGACATGTCTTTTTTCACTCTGACCGTATCTTAGGTACAAGGGATTGGATTCCACACTTTTTCCTTTTTCTATTGTGGATCACGGATTTGTATTTTAAACCACCTCGGATACTATATCCTCTTGAAAATGAGAGTCGAGAATGCGAAATGGACATTCACAGTGACTTTTATCTCCACGACAATACATCGGCGAAGCTCTTTAGCTACGGAGCTAACGTGATAGCACATTGGGCTTGAATGCAGATAGAAACAAAAGAAATAAACCCCTGACTGGAAGGATAGACAGAAAATCAACAATACTTTTAAACCATGGACATGTAAATACACGGTTAATGCTTTCCAGGCTGGCGAAGCTTAACAATGCTGTTGCTAACGACGCCATTGAAGCTAACTTAGCAACGGGACCTCTACAGAGCTATGCTAAAAACATTAGCTATCCACCTACGCCAGCCCTCATCTGCTCATCAACACCCGTGCTCACCTGCGTTCCAGCGATCGACGGAGCGACGATCATAGATGCGGGTGGGCGGCCCGTAGACGGAGGAAGTCAAGGTGAGGTCGGCGGCTAGCGCGTCTGCTGTCCATCTCAAAGTCCTCCTGGTTGTGTTGCTGTAGTCCGCCGCTAATACACCTACAACTTTCTTCTTTGCAATCTTCATTGTTCATTAAACAAATTGCAAAAGATTCACCAACACAGATGTCCAGAATACTGTGGAATTTTGAGATGAAAACAGAGCTTTTTGTATTGGATTCAATGGTGTACCAATACTTCCGGTTCAACGATTGACGTCACGCACATACGTCATCATACATAGACGTTTTCAACCGGAAGTTTAGCGGGAAATTTAAAATTGCACTTTATAACCCGGCCGTATTGGCATGTGTTGCAATGTTAAGATTTCATCATTGATATATAAACTATCAGACTGCGTGGTCGGTAGTAGTGGGTTTCAGTAGGCCTTTAACCAAGTATTAGCGATGTATTAAGCGCTAACGCAGACAAACTATTTATGGCGGCGCCGTGATCACTAGCTTGTGTGCCTTTATATCATCGAGTCGTCTGCTGCTTTCTCGCTTTCTTGCTCCCTGTAAGTTTATTGTAGATCACAAATCATGCATCTCACTTGGACAGAAGAAGTCTGAGTAGGTATTCTGACAAGTTGGTACACTTTGAGAGCCATTTAGGACCCGAAAATGGCCAGAACGACACAATAAGGCGCTTAGTCTCCCCCCATCCCCACCCCACCCCATTTCTTTGTGAGTATTATGGTCGGTCAATCTTCACCTAAATGGGAATATATGAACATCCTAGCATTTGGCATCCTAATGACAGCAGACCATGCACTGTAAGTGAGGTTTTATTATGTTTGTTGGCTCTCATGAAGTCTGCAGTGAGTAGTAATCAGTGATGAAGAAAAAAAAAAGCAAACACCGTGATGCGTTTTTTAAATTAAAGCACCACGTACCTGATCCTTGTAAAAACCCCGTTTCCATATGAGTTGGGAAATTGTGTTAGATGTAAATATAAACGGAATACAATGATTTGCAAATCATTTTCAACCCATATTCAGTTGAATATGCTACAAAGACAACATATTTGATGTTCAAACTGATAAAAAAATTTTTTTTGCAAATAATCATTAACTTTAGAATTTGATGCCAGCAACACGTGACAAAGAAGTTGGGAAAGGTGGCAATAAATGCTGATAAAGTTGAGGAATGCTCATCAAACACTTATTTGGAACATCCCACAGGTGAACAGGCAAATTGGGAACAGGTGGGTGCCATGATTGGGTATAAAAGTAGATTCCATGAATGCTCAGTCATTCACAAACAAGGATGGGGCAAGGGTCACCATTTTGTCAACAAATGCGTGAGCAAATTGTTGAACAGTTTAAGAAAAACCTTTCTCAACCGGCTATTGCAAGGAATTTAGGGATTTCACCATCTACGGTCCGTAATATCATCAAAGGATTCAGAGAATCTGGAGAAATCACTGCACGTAAGCAGCTAAGCCCGTGACCTTCGCTCCCTCAGGCTGTACTGCATCAACCATCGACATCAGTGTGTAAAGGATATCACCACATGGGCTCAGGAATACTTCAGAAACCCACTGTCAGTAACTACAGTTGGTCGCTACATCTGTAAGTGCAAGTTAAAACTCTCCTATGCAAGGCGAAAACCGTTTATCAACAACACCCAGAAACGCCGTCGGCTTCGCTGGGCCGGAGCTCATCTAAGATGGACCGATACAAAGTGGAAAAGTGTTCTGTGGTCTGACGAGTCCACATTTCAAATTGTTTTTGGAAACTGTGGACGTCGTGTCCTTCGGACCAAAGAGGAAAAGAACCATCCGGATTGTTATAGGCGCAAAGTTGAAAAGCCAGCATCTGTGATGGTATGGGGGTGTATTAGTGCCCAAGACATGGGTAACTTACACATCTGTGAAGGCGCCATTAAGGCTGAAAGGTACATACAGGTTTTGGAGCAACATATGTTGCCATCCAAGCAACATTACCATGGACGCCCCAGCTTATTTCAGCCAGACAATGCCAAGCCACGTGTTACATCAACGTGGCTTCATAGTAAAAGAGTACGGGTACTAGACTGGCCTGCCTGTAGTCTAGACCTGTCTCCCATTGAAAATGTGTGGCGCATTATGAAGCCTAAAATACCACAACGGAGACCCCCGGACTGTTGAACAACTTAAGCTGTACATCAAGCAAGAATGGGAAATAATTCCACCTGAGAAGCTTAAAAAATGTGTCTCCTCAGTTCCCAAACGTTTACTGAGTGTTGTTAAAAGGAAAGGCCATGTAACACAGTGGTGAACATGCCCTTTCCCAACTACTTTGGCATGTGTTGCAGCCATAAAATTCTAAGTTAATTATTTTTTGCAAAAAAAAAAAAGTTTATGAGTTTGAACATCAAATATCTTGTCTTTGTAGTGCATTCAATTGAATATGGGTTAAAAAGGATTTGCAAATCATTGTATTCCATTTATATTTACATCTAACACAATTTCCCAACTCATATGGAAACGGGGTTTGTAGTTCGCTGAGCTCCACACAAGGATCTGGGCTCGAAGGCAATGCAAACTCCTTCAAGATCGCAAAAAATAATGAACCAAATTTAGGATCTCCGGGCGGGATTTCATAGTTGTGACGTAGCGCCGAAGCAACTGTTTGATTCAAACAACAATGGCGGCACGCAGCGAGGAGTCGTGTGCTGACATATTTTCTTTGCACAAACGACATTGATCGTCTACTGACATTGCTGCGTTGTTTCAGTAAAAGTTCTCTAACTATTCGTTCTGTTGTTATCCAATATGTCGGCTGTTCTGTTTTGGATTTCCCAGCGTCGCTCTTATCAGCGTCACGGGTTGATTTCGATGTGAGTGGTTGAAGTAGCACGTCATTCAAGATAACAGACAAGTGGTTTATCCAATCACATACAATGATTTTTTTTTTACAAGACCCTGCCTTCTGAAATACATCTCCAATTGAGAAGTCCCAGATCATTGTGTGGAGCTCAGCGAACTACAAGTTCAGGTTACCGCGTATGCTTAAAATGGTTAAAATTCGTAAATACTAAATGTTATTTTAAATATGCCCGTTACTACAAAACGTATTGTATATACTTTCATCATGTATATAAAACCTCAATGGAGGTGTTTGGAGTTTTTTTTTTAAGGTTTTTAGAGGCGGAATAAAGCGACTCCAATAGGCGCCATTGTAATTGAATAATTTGATCGCATTTATTTCATATTTAGAATGCAAAAACTAAATGAATAACATCCATTGTGATGTCTCTTCTTATAATTAATGTGAACAGTAGGCAAAATTCCCTAAAAATGTAGGTCCCCTTTAAAAAAAAAAGATGTACTAGGGTTCACCCTAAATCGAGACTGAAGCTTCCCAAAAACATTATATTGATTGAAATAAAATCAAATAGTTGTTTAAAAACACGTTTTTCTAAAATTGTACTAAAAAATGGTAAGTTTATGGTAATACAGGTCTGTAATTATTAAAAGTGTCAGTGTTTAAATTGCTCTTCTTTAGCAGGCGCCTCACCACTGGCGTTTTAAAAGCAGCAGGAAAGACCCCTGTCTGAAGATGTCTCTCTCAAAAAAACAAAATATTCTAAAAAAAAATTGGTTAGAATTTAATTTAAATGACAAGTGTTTGGTTTTATAGTAGAACAAACCATGTCAAGCATCTCAGCATTAACCTGGACAAAACTGTGCAGCGTTTCCTCAGGTAAAAACAGACATATGGATTAAAAGCTGTGTGAGAAGATAAAATGTCACATTTGATCATCTACAGTATTTGTTTTCTTTCCTGTGCATGTTTGCAAAGTATATGGACTGTCAGAAAAAAACAATAGTACAGCAGTATCATATATCCAACAATGACACTTTTGAGATGCTGGGTGACCTAAGGGCTGATTTGGAGCTACCAGATACCAAAAGGAACATTTTCTATACATTTTCTTGCGTCTGGATCATTCTAGCGGACCATTGCAGTAAGTACTTGTGTCTGCCGAAACGCACTTTGGCATGCTAAAAAGTCTGTTCCGTTGTCTGTCACACTGGAGGAATGCTTCTATGCTGTCCAGAAAAGGTGGCACAGATTATAGTTTAGTGCTGCATGTTCCACAACATATAAAAACGCCACAGGTTGGAGCATAACATGAATGTGGAGGAAAACGACTGTCTGAATGGTGACAGCCAGTAGAACACAAAAAACTAATTTAATAGGGCGGTCTTGCACAACTTTTGTACTCTTGGGTCAGGGCTATGAGCCCTCGGTGGTAAAGCGCTCATTCAGAAACTGGAGGGTTACCTGTTAGAACCAAGCTTTCTACATCCCAGTCACTGCCGTTTTGTCCTTGGGCAACATACTTCCCCACCTTGCTCCCAGTGGCCCCACACTGCTGTAAAAAAGTGAATTAATGTTTGGTGGTGGTCGGGGAGGCCGTCGGCGCAAATTGGCAGCCACTAATAGAAAGAATCTTAAAAATATAGTTTTTCACCACCAACGGCATGAATAAATGATAGGTTTAACTGTAGACTGCTTTTCGTGTTCAGAAAGGCGCTATATAAATCCAATCAATTGTAAATACAGTAGATCACTCACAACAGGCCCACTAATAGCACATGTACTTTATTAGTTTCAACGCGCTACTTAGCACTTATTATTAGGCCCGAGATCAGATCAGGTCTTACATGCACAACTCCTGCTGTGATATAAACAGCTTGATGAACAAATATTCAACTTGATCCATTTTGCAAAAGCCCAACCGGCTAAGCTTAGAAAATATGTCAACAATAACAGTTTGTTTTTATAGAGCAATGACAGAAGGCTAAGATGTGCCATGCTTCTTTATTTGTTTGCAACTTAACCCATTGAGCCAAGGCTTAATTATCACTGTGACAATGTTAACTTTTGTCCAAGAAATTTTGATAAAATGGGCACAAGTAATGACAATATTGTTAACATTTAAATTGTGTAGGTTTATTTATTTAGGACAATGCACATTGATGAACGATCTGATTTACAGGCTGTAAATGAGCCAGATTACAGTATTATTGCTAATCTACATCGGTAGTCTCAAAACATAAAAAACACCATGAAATTAAATCAATGAAGTACACTTTGAACTTGGCCTAGTCACTCTTGTAAACGACATTTCGACCACTATAGGTTCCAATTACTGTAAATAAATATATCTGGTTAAATTAATATATTAGCTCAAATAAAGGTTACATAAAAACAGGTCTAAAGTATTTAGGAAAAGTTAAAAAAAATACTGTATATGGCAGTATTATAATTATTGTTTTAATGGGCAATGCGAAAGCAATAGACTTTAAGGGGGGTCGTTAACCCCCTGTTTTAAAGTACTGTAGACTTAAACCCATCCTCCAAACTGTGGTTGTCCACATAAATATGAGTATTTGAAAAAAGCATACCGCTAGATGAACATTGGTTTTTGTCCTTAAAAACTGAGCTTTTGAAAAACTCCAGACAGGGTAAAAGTAATAATAAATAATAAACAACAACTTTGGCTTCAGCTTTTGAGTATGAACTGTGAGCTTTTTGATGTGTGTCTTTAGAAAAGTGTGTTATTCTTCTCATAGGCATATACACTATCACTATATTGCTGAGGCACTATAATGCGCACGTCAGTGTGGTTTCTTTTTCAGACTTCTGATTGGACTCAATGAGCATGTGCATGCGAAAATGTGCCTTTATATGACAAATATCTGGCTTTAAAACTATTTTTGCTAATGATGCTATGAAACAAAGCTGTCAAAGAACCAGCTGTGTGGAGGAGTGTGACTTAAAGGCCAAGTGTGCACTATTAAGCATAAGGGTGCATTATTAATCTTGTATTGGATGCGCAGATTACACTGAAGAGACACGTGGGATGCAAGAGAGAAAGAACGAGTAGGTAAAATATAGAACAGAGAGAGAGTGAGAAAAGAGAAAGAGAGCGAAAGAGGCGCCACTGCCATCCTAGCAACTGTTCCCTTAGCAACACAATCTGTCAGGAGAGGAGAGAGACCCACACTGTTGACACACTGAAGGTTATCACAAAGCATTCCCTCACACATACAGTACACACACATTCTCCAAAATCGGAACTTCAAGAGGTCAGTGCACTGCAAATTACAAAAAAGCCTGTCAGATTAATGACAATGTCATCTTGTTCAACAAATGATGGCAGGGAGGCAATAGATTGAGATTCTTAGGAAGAATATAGGATGTGGGACATGCTGGCCGACATACTGTGAGGATGAAGTGTGAGCTTGCCCTTGGGAACATGTGTGCCTCATGCTGCTTCAATCGGGGCTTCATAATGAGGGTGGGGGTTGAGTCGTATTATAGTGAAGAGGGAGTGTTCTGTCTGAAAATAGTCTAAACAAGCTAAGATTGAATCTGTCATCGTGGACAACAAATGAGTAAGGCTTGAGGATAGACAAAGATTCATTAGTGCTATGTGATTGTTTAACAAGCCCTCAGTCCCCAGCATCCTCAGCACCTCATCAGAGAGCTTAGAGCTGCATCATCCATCCATTAATTTTCTACAGCTTGTTCCTCTTGGGGTCACGGGGGGTGCTGGAACCAATCCCAGCTGCATTCGGCCGGAAGGCAGGGTACACCCTCGACAAGTCACAACCTCATCGCAGGGCCAAAACAGATAGACAGACAACATACACACTCACATTCACACCCTAGGGCCAATTTAGTGTTGCCAATCAACAGGTGCATGTCTTTGGAGGCGGGAGAAAGCCGGAGTACCCGGAGGGAACCCACACAGTCACGGGGAGAACATGCAAACTCCACACAGAAAGACAGTGTGATCGAACCCAAGACCTTTTTATTGTGAGGCACACACTTAACCCCTGTATCACCGTGCTGCATCATATAGAATTATAATCAAAAACATTTGTGTTCCTTGACTCCTTATTTTTACTCTCTTGTCAGCATGCAGCCTGATGCAGACATCAAACTCTGCTTTTCTGTCCACTAAAGTCCAATGTCAAGGGTAATGAAAGAGAAGAAGAAAAAAGGCACACACGCACACATACACACACACAGACAGACGCAAAAACACACATGTATTGTATATATAGGGATGCAACGATCTGCCAAAATTATATATATATACTGTAAATATGATTTTCCGCACAGAACACATTTCAAGAGAGGGACAGAAAGTGTACATTATGTATTGGGATGTACATCCGCAATATATTTTGCTATCGGTAATCATGGTTAATGATAGTGCCGAGAATCCAGAGCCGAGAGACTCTCTTCCGTTGCTCCTGATTTTGAACATTTCGCCATTAAACATTTTTGAGATATGTAAACTGACAAATACAACTGGATGAGACGAAAGCGGTGTGCCTGCATTTTCCAACAAGAAATCGAGAACAGTGCTGCAAGCTGAAATGATTGTCTGCACAGTGGCTCTTGGGACCTTAAGCTGCTTTGAAATGGCTCCAAGTGACTTTTCTGACTTGTTCAAGTCAATGTTTCATTTTTTCAGATCTGTGCTGAGTTCCTTTGCCTTTCCCATTGTCGCATTTGTAACCGAGTCTAATGACTTCATCACATGAGCCCTACTTAAATGGGCTCAGAGAAGTCAACATTTGTCGTCAATCATAATCACTCACATGAAGTAAGAGGCCATGCCATGAAGCTAATTTGATTTGATTGTAACTTTTCTACATCACCAAAATTGATAATGTATGTTGCTGTACGTATACTTTTGACCCAGCAGATTTGGTCACATTTTCAGTAGACTCATAATAAATTCACAAAAGAACCAAACTTCATGAATGTTTTTTGTGACAACTAGTATGTGCTCCAATCACTCTATCAGAAAAAAATACGAGTTGTAAAAATTATCGGAAACTCAACACAGCCATGACATTTTGTCCTTCACAAGTTTAGGTAAACTTTTGACCACGACTGTAAGTATTTTTTGTTAAAATATTAGATTATTTTTTCACTAAGGAACTAGTGTTAAAGGGAAGCTGCACTTTTTTAAAACATGTACCCTATCATTTACAGTCCTTATGTAAGACAAGAACACTTATGTTTTTCTTTTTTTATGCATTCTAAATAGTACATTAATTAAGTATGATTAAGTAATTTACATATTTTGCTCATTTTAAGCATACGCGGTGCAATAATTTGTAAACATCGTTTTTTTTTTTTTTCAACATCATCAATACTACTCACTCAGATATCATGAGATCCAACACACATAATAAAACATCACTTACTGTACAATGTCTGCTGTCATTAGGATGCCGACTGATAGAATCTTGCTATATTCCCGTTTAGATGAAGCATTACTCATAACACTTGCGAAGACAAGGTGGCTGAAACCAAGTGCCTTTTTGTTTCTTTTTTGCCATTTCAAGGTCTAAGTTAGCTGTCAAAGTGTACCAAGTAAGTCCTGATTCTTCTACTATCAAGGTGAGAGGCATGATTTCTGATCTACAATAAACTTAAGCACCGAGGCAAGGAAGCAGCTCACCAGTCGATAGTGTAAAAATAGCCACACAAGTCAGTGATAAAGCCGCCGCTATTAAATAGTTTGTCTGCAATATCACTAATACTTGGTTAATATTCAAGTCACATAATGTAAAAACGGTTTTTGGATGGTTATTTATTGGATTTTTATCGGCGGAATAGAGGACCTTCCATTGGCTCCATTGTAAGCAGACTTTTATTTATGAGTTAGAATGCATTAAAATGATACAATAGTCGTCATGTCTTTCATAATAATTTTGAACGATAGGCAAAATTTCCCCCAAAAAGTGCAGCTCCTCTTTAAAGGCCTACTGAAACCCACTACTACCGACCACGCAGTCTGATAGTTTATATATCAATGATGAAATCTTAACATTGCAACACATGCCAATACGGCCAGGTTAACTTATAAAGTGCAATTTTAAATTTCCCGCTAAACTTCCGGTTGAAAACGCCTTTGGATGATGACGTATGCGCGTGACGTAGCCAGTGAAACAGAAGTATCGGTACCCCATTGAAGCCAATACAAAATAGCTCTGTTTTCATCTCATAATTCCACAGTATTTTGGACATCTGTGTTGGTGAATCTGTTGCAATTTGTTCATTGCATTATGGAGAAAGAAGCTGAGCAAGCAAAGAAGAAAGTTGTCGGTGCGAAGCGGAGTATTTTGCGAGGGAAGTCAGCAACACAACACAGCCGGTGTTTCATTGTTTACATTCCCGAAAGATACAGTCAAGATCGAAGGACTCGGACAACAGAGACTCTTACCAGGAGGACTTTGACTTCGATACACAGACGCCTGTAGAGAACTGGGACAACACAGACTCTTACCAGGATTACTTTGATTTGGATACACAGACGCAGACGTGGTACCGTGAGTATGCAGCTGCGCTTCCAAACATTTGATCGCTTGCCCGTACGTGCGTGTCACGTACGTAACATTGGGTAAATATGTAAGCTTTATGAACCTTGGGTTAGGTGAACGGTCATTTGGGCTGAGTGATTGTGTGTGTTGTGCAGGTGTTTGAATTGTATTGGCGAGTTATATGGACGGGAGCTAGGAGCTAGCATAACAAACACCTAGGTGTTTGTTATGCGAGATTAATTTGTGGCATATTAAATATAAGCCTGGTTGTGTTGTGGCTAATAGAGTATAAATATGTCTTGTGTTTATTTACTGTTGTAGTCATTCCCAGCTGAATATCAGGTCCCACCCGCCTCTCACAGCATCTTCACTATCTGAATCGCTTCCACTCCCCACTAGTCCTTCACTTGCACTTTCCTCATCCACAAATCTTTCATCCTCGCTCAAATTAATGGGGAAATCGTCGCTTTCTCGGTCCGAATCGCTCTCACTTCTGGCCGCCATCACTGTAAACAATAGGGAACTTTGCAGAAATGTTCAACTGACTACGACACGCTACTTCCGGTAGGGGCAAGGCTTTTTTTTTGTCAGATACCAAAAGTTGCGATCTTTATTGTCGTTGTTCTCTACTAAATCCTTTCAGCAAAAATATGGCAATATCGCGAAATGATCAAGTATGACACATAGAATAGATCTGCGATCCCCGTTTAAATAAAAAAAAAAATAATTTCAGTAGGCCTTTAAGCTTGTCTTTGATTGATTGATTGAAACTTTTATTAGTAGATTGCACAGTTGAGTAGATATTCCGCACAGTTCAGTACATATTCTGTACAATTGACCACTAAATGGTAAGTTTTTCAACTTGTTTAAGTCGGGGTCCACTTAATTAATTCATGGTACAAATATATACTATCATAATAATACAGTCATCACACAAGTTAATCATCAGAGTATATACATTCATTTATTTACAATCCGGGGGGTGGGATGAGGAGGGTTTGGTTGATAACAGCACTTCAGTCATCAACAATTGCATCATCAGAGAAATGGGCATTGAATCTGTGTAGGTCTGACTTGGTAGGATATATACAGCGAGCAGAGAACATAGTGAATTCAGATAGCATAAGAACAAGTATATACATTAGAAATACATTTGATTATTTACATTTGGTTTTTTACAATCCGGGGAGGTGGGATGTGGAAGGGGGAGGGTGTTAGTCAAGGGTTGAAGTTGCTTGGAGGTGTTGTTTTCGTGCGGTTTTGAAGGAAGATAGAGATGCACTTTCTATTACACCTGTTGGGAGTGCATTCCATATTGATGTGGTATAGAAGGAGAATGAGTTAAGACCTTTGTTAGATCGGAATCTGGGTTTAACGTGGTTTGTGGAACTCCCCCTGGTGTTGTGGTTATGGCGGTCATATACGTTAAGGAAGTAGTTTGACATCGGTATCAGGGAGGTGTAGCGGATTTTATAGACTAGGCTCAGTGCAAGTTGTTTTACTCTGTCCTCCACCCTGAGCCAGCCCCCTTTGGAGAAGTGGGTTGGAGTGAGGTGTGATCTGGGGTGGAGGTCTAAAAGTAACCTGACTAGCTTGTTCTGGGATGTTTGGAGTCTATATTTGAGGGTTTTGGAGGTGTTAGGGTACCAGGAGGTGCAAGCGTAATTGAAAAAGGGTTGAGAGAGTTCCCGCTAGAATCTTCAAGGTGCTTTTGTTGACCAGAGAGGTGGTTCTGTAGAGAAATCTCGTTCGTTGGTTGACCTTTCTGATTACCTTGATGCCATTTTATCACAGGAAAGATTAGCCTCTAGAATGGAACCTAGGTAGGTGACCTCATCTTTCCTGGTGATAACAATGTCACCCACTTTTATAGAGAAGTCACTGACTTTCTTGAGATTGATTTGGGACCCAAATAGGATGGATTCCGTTTTACCTAAGTGTATGGATAGTTTATTGTCAGCGAGCCAGGTGCAAATACTAAGGAGTTCAGCACTGAGGATTTGTTCCACCTGTGACTTGTCTAATACTGAATTAGGGAATACACCATATTTTACAGCTTGTCGCATAGGTTAACAGGTTGAATATTTACCAGTGTTTAATATAAGATAACTAGAACAAATAGAAACTGGAACTAGAACTTGGCTAACTAACAGACGAAGGGCCGGATTTACTAAGGCCATGTGCACATGAACATGGAGAATTTCAAAAACGTAAATTTTGCCACGGCACATGCGCAATCCCGTATGTCATCTGCTGCAAATGCTGTGTGTCTTCTTTTCTAGGAGTCTCTCTCTTATTGGCGGTCCACGAGGCATTGGCAGAATGGAGGCACTGGTTGGAAGGAGCCAAGCACCAATTCCAGATCCTGACAGACCACAGCAACCTTCTACACATCTGCTCAGCCAGTAGACTGAACAATCGCCAGGCAAGATGGCAACAATTTTTCTGTAGATTCGACTATGTTCTTTCTTACAAACCGGGGTCGAGGAATACTAAGGCTGACGCACTCTCGAGACACTTCATGGAAGAACCCACCTGCCCGTCGGTGGTCGAACCCATCCTTCCTCCTGCTCGCATTGTGGGAATGGTATCATGGAAGGTTGAGGACCTAGTCAAGACCGCGCTTCGCTCCAATCCAGGACCAGGCGGTGGACCTCGCAGCAAGCTTTTTGTCCACCGCGAGCTTCGATCCAGAGTCCTGGATTGGGGGCATGCCAGTTTATTCTCCTGTCATCCGGGGTTTCAACGTACACTATCCTTCATACGACAACGTTTTTGGTGGCCATCCATGGCGGCAGACACACGTGAGTTCATCGCTGCCTGTACCACTTGTGATCGCAGCAAACCCTCAGTCAGACCTCCTGCTGGTCTCCTGTGCCCTCTGCCGATTCCTGCTCGTCCATGGTCACACATAGCTCTGGACTTCGTAACGGGATTTCCGGTTTAAAGAGATAACATCACAGTATTTACCATTGTCGACCGTTTCTCCAGGACAAGCCTGGAATGTTACTTGGAGCCATTTCAAAGCAGCTTTTCGGTGCCAAGGCAGCTCACTTCATCCCGTTTCGTAAGCTTCCTTCCTCCTCGGAGACGGCTGTCCTGCACGTCATCAAGCAACACGGCATTCCGATGGACATCGTATCTGACCGGGGCCCCCAGTTGACTTCCCGGATATGGAGAGCCTTCTGCAAGGGGATCGGGACCTCGGTCAGCCTCACTTCCGGATACCACCCTCAGAGCAACGGGCAGGCAGAGAGGGCCAACCAGAGCTTGGAGACCATGCAGCACTGTGTTGCCAACGGCCAGCGAGCCTCTTGGAGCAAGTTCCTTCCCTGGGTCGAGTACTCATACAACGCCATCAAGAGCTCCGCTACCGGTATGTCCCCATTTGAGTGCTCACTGGGGTACCAGCTCCCCATGTTTCCCCAGCAGGAACAGGAGATCACGGTTCCTTCAACAAAGGCCCACGTTAAGTGCTGTCAGAGGGTGTGAAGAGCCACTCATGCGGCACTTGAAAGAGCCACGGAGAGGATGCGTTGCAGTGCCAACCGGCGCCGCATCCCTGCTTCGTCATACCAGCCGGGACAACGTGTTATGTTGCTTGCTAAAGAACTCAGCCTCCAGGTACCTTCTAAGAAATTAGCCCCACGCTTTGTTGGACCTTATCCGATTGTTTCAGTGATCAATCCTGCATCTGTCAAGTTGGCTCTCCCACCCTCGGTCAAGCGACATCCAGTAGTTCATGTCTCTCAGATCAATCCGGTAGCGGAGAGCGCTATGTCCCCTTCTACCCCTTACCCCTCTCCCACCAGGTTCCTGGAAAATAGAGACAGGGTATGGACGGTCAAGGAAATCTTCAGGGTCCGTCGACATGATAGGGGCCTCGTATACCTGGTCGGGTTATGGACCGGAGGACAGATCTTGGGTGACAGCCTCCTACCTTGCCGATCACTCTCTTCCTGAGGATTTCTACCGTGCCAACCCCGATGCTCCCCGTTGCTCGTCGGGAGCCTCGCCTACTGTCACGGCGCATACGCAATCCCGCATGTCATCTGCTGCAAGCTCTGCCGGCACCTCCGCTAGAAGCGCGCCGGGACACGGCCCTGTTCGCTCTGCCAGCATCCCGTCTCTGGCTTCCCTCCTGCGTACTTGCTCTCTCTCTGTGCCTTCCCTGTGCCCATGTCTTATGTCGTCAGTGTTTCCCCTGTTTCCCGCGATCGAGCCGTGTGCCTCGACTTCCCTCTGGATTCCGAACTGCCTCCCTCGATCCTCGACCCCTGCTTGGACACGGACCTTGTTGCTTCTTTCCAGCCCCCGACCGCTTGCTTGCCCACGGACTACCTTCTCGCCTTGCCCCTTTGGTCTGACGAAGGATTCATCCAACACACACTTACAACAAACGCTGGTAACATTTGCATTGTTAATTCTACACATCGTCTTGCACCACTCACATTTAGTAGCATACACACTAGGGCTATGAATCTTTGGGTGTCCCACGATTCCATTCAATATCGATTCTTGGGGTCACGATTCGATTCAAAATAGTTGTTTTTTTCAATTCAACACGATTCTCGATTCAAAAACGATTTTTTTAAATGATAATGTCAATGAGAGATTTTTAATCACTGCTATGTTGAAATTGTAACTAATATTGATACTGTTGTTGATAATATTCATTTTTATTTCACTACTTTTGGTTTGATCTGTTGTGTTTGTGTCTCCTCTCAATTGCTCTGTTTATTGCAGTCCTGAGTGTTGCTGGGTCGGGTTTGGTTTTGTAATTGGATTGCATTGTTATGTTATTGCTGTGTATTGTTTTGTTGGATTGATAAATTAAAAAAATTATAAATAAATAAATAAAATTAAAATTAAAATAAAAAATAAATTTAAAAAAATAGATTTTTTAAAAATGAGAATCGATTCTGAATCGCACAACGTGAGAATCGCGATTCGAATTTGAATCGATTTTTTCTCACACCCCTAATACACACTCACCACTTCATCAACATCGAGTTTAATAAACCTATTGAACTGATCCTCGTCGTTGTGTCGTCTCCTTCCCCTGTCGTACGTAACATATAAAATGATATCCATCCACACAAGCGTAGTTTCAAAACTGTATATGCCCACTAGAGATGCGCGGTTTGCGGACACAACCGCGGACTCCGCGGAAAATCCGCGGGTCAGGCGGATGCATGACGAAAACAATAGATTTTAAATAGATTAGGGCAGGTGGCGGTTGAACCAATTCAGAAAAAAAAAATACATAGTTAAATGTTGTTACCCACATACGAAAAACGAGCAGCACTCTTTGAAACAGGCACTGCTGCAGCTGTCACGCCAAATTTATTCCCCCCTACAAAAGCCTCCCCCCCCCCCATTTACTTCCGGGACTGTGTTACGCCAAATTTCTTCCCCCTACAAAAACCTTCCCCCCCATTTACTTCCGGGGCTGCGTCCAATAAAATCACAAAGTTGCCGGGGGTCCTTAACCAGCACGCGACTATCCTGTTTCGCGCCTGTACAAAAAAAAAACAATAATCGATTTCTTCAGATTCCAGCAGCTGTCAAAGACAAAGTATCCTTCCAGCGACGGGCAGTCAAAGCCAAAGTGCTATCAATCGCTGTCAATGACGTAAGAGGAAACATGACCACGGAAGTAAATGGGGGGGGGGGGAGGTTTTTGTAGGAGGAAGAAATTTGGCGTCACAGCTGTGTCCAATAAAGTCACAAAGTTGCCGGGGGTCCTTAACCCGCACGCGACTGTCCTGTTTCGCGCCTGTACAAAAACAAACAATAATCGATTTCTTCAGATTCCAGCAGCTGTCAAAGATAAGGTATCCTTCCAGCGACGGGCAGTCAAAGCCGAAGTGCTATCGATCGCTGTCAATGACCACGGAAGTAAATGGGGGGGGGGGGAAGTTTTTGTAGGGGGAAGAAATTTGGCGTGACAGCTGCAGCAGTGCCTGATGAATAATTGCCTGTTTCAAAGAGTGCTGCTCGTTTTTCGTATGTGGGTAACAACATTTAACTATGTATTTTTTGGCACGCATTGAATGTCTCTGCTGCATTGGATCAGTCTCCTTTCTTTAACAGGAATGCCTTGCATCGTCTATATTAGATATACAACAACGAGTGGGTGGCGGGTGGCGGGCGGTTGTGGTTTTGATAAAATGTTAGTTCGGGTGGATGGCGGGTGGATGACGACTTTTGTGATGCGGTTGCGGATGAAATAATTGCCTATCCGCGCATCTCTAATGCCCACACACAAATGCATACACTTGCTGTCATGCACATTTTCTTCAATAAGAAGACTGAAAAAAGCAGCAAGAGTTGACTTGGTGGCACTACACCTCTATAATGTTTATTTTGATGTACAAGACGTACAATGACATGTACATTATCTTTAAAACCAGCCTGCATGTGCACAGAGCCCTGGGAACATTTTGTATCTTTATATAGTGTTCATTGCACATGTATTTATTTTACATATGCAATGAAGTGTATATTGTCTTTAACATCAGTACTCACTACAAGGAGGAGGCCATATCATGTTTTTTTTAGTTGCTTGGTTGCTTTTTACGCACATGCACGGCCGCGCACTAACACACGTAGGACTAAGGACTAAAACACTATCTTACAAATATAAGATAATGTTGCACCTTTCTTATTACACGGAGCAAAAAGTCTTGCTTGTCAAAGTAGATTTGACAGCGATCGTATCCATAACAGCTGACTGTCATTAGCCCTGGCGGGAGTGTCGCAAAGCCCATTTTGATGTGAAAGTGAAAGTGAATTATATTTATATAGCGCTTTTCTCTAGTGACTCAAAGCGCTTTACATAGTTAAACCCAATATCTAAGTTACATTTAAACCAGTGTGGGTGGCACTGCAGGTGGGTAAAGTGTCTTGCCCAAGGACACAACGGCAGTGACTAGGATGGCGAAAGCGGGAATCAAACCTGGAACCCTCAAGTTACTGGCACGGCCTCTCTACCAACC
The DNA here is from genome assembly GCF_033978785.1 of Entelurus aequoreus. NCBI lineage: Eukaryota > Metazoa > Chordata > Actinopteri > Syngnathiformes > Syngnathidae > Entelurus > Entelurus aequoreus. The sequence goes on from NC_084732.1 coordinate 86,367,169, forward strand.
GAGCTCTGCCGCCCCGATATGTCTTTTTTTATTACTGTTGAGTGAAAATAGCAGCATGTTTACGTTCAAACATACAGTAAGTTCTCTAATAGTGTGTTTAAAGCCAGAAAAGCAATGTTGTTGAGCTTTGAAAATGACAACACACAACCGTGACGTCATCACAAGTCTCTGTTTGTGCCGTGTACAAGCATACGCAAAGCAGAGAGTTTTGGAACTTTACACTTTGGCCAGCTTTGCAAAAGTCTGGGTTTTAAAGATAAAAGTATGTGTCTGTGTGTGGACAAGAGGCCTAAACGCAGAGAGTATGCGTTTATTAAGTATCCGTGTTTGTGTGGACATGGCCTCAAATATCCAAATATCACTCGCTAACCAGCGTGTGCAAAAAATAAATAGTGTGTACTATTAGTGGGCGTGTTGCATGTGACCTACTAACACTGCGTCTGCAATTGAAAAGTTGCGCTGACCGCCTTATTTGAATCAGGATTGCGTGCGTGTGGGGCTTTTACCATGGATTTCTGCACATTAATGTTGTTATGCCTGTGTGCGATGTGTTGAGCCAGCAGCACGTATCTTGTCTGTAACAGCTTTTCTGAATGGCAATGTTTCTGAATGTTGTGTTGTCTACAACACAACATTCAACAACAATTTCACATTCTCTTGACTAAATCGCAAGAAAATGCGTTATGAAAGACATATTTTCATGTTGGAGGTATATTTTAGTAATATATTTCAACCCCCGCTAACCCAAAAGGGACAAAGGGTAGAAAATGGATAGATGGACAACATTAAAAAACGGCAGCAGACACCAAAATGCATTAGTTTAATTAATTTTAATCAGCCCCATAAGTCATCCAGCAGCTATAAAATTATAAAATGAATTTTCTAAATAGCAGTACATCAAATATTTTTATTTCCAACCCACCACCAAAGTGTTGACACACATACACAGAGAAAGGAGGATTCTCTGTCCATCGTCTGTGTGAAGAATTGTCAGTTTTCACCTCGTTTTGACACGTGCTAAAAAAAACGCTAAATAGTGCTTGCAAAACGGTATTTATTGATAATCACATTGGATGTGTTAAATAGTTAAATTTGCATTTTCTCCTCCCAGTATTGTGCACATCAGCATATACTGTATTTTGCATATTAACGAAGACAGGGACACAAATGATTGCATGCCTTATTCTGCTCACATATTAGACGCAATTCACTTTCCACACATTTAGTAGATCAGCTTTGCATGTGCTATCAGGTTCGCACGTGTTTTAATACGGCAAACCTTTAGTAAATCAGGCTCTAACTGCGTATCGCGTCAAGCAGTCGACATAGTTGTAGTTTTTGCATGGCAAAATGACATACACCAAATAAATAAACAAGTCTTGTCTGCAGCTCTTATCGGCATGTTTGGTCTGTTAAACTAATTGCACTTCTCTTTTTTAGAAAAAAAAAAAAATTGGCGGGATTTTTTTCCGGATACGCATAAAATGTGAATTGTGTTTAGATTGAAGGGAACATTATAAGCATATAAAATGCTCCTCAACATGTGGAAATGCAAAACAAATTAATTTTAATTCTGAATATTTAACATTTTATTATCCACAGAATTCCCTAGCAACAGTGTGACTGTACATTTTCCTGCTCTTCAACACCGTTTTAATTTATGATGGTACTTCTTTAATATTTCCATAGCAGCAGGTCACCAAAAGTTATCTTTTGTGAAAATAATCACTCCTGGCCTTTTCCTCAGGTACACACGGTCCCAAAATATTATGTAAACTAAAGACTCTAAATCACTTAGGTGGATTTACCAGTGTTCCCGGGCTGCGAGTGCACTGTTTGGCTATTATTGTCTTTTCTAATTTACAGTATTAATCTACTTCCTAATTTGCTGTTCTGAGCTGGTTACTCTTTGCTAAAACATAGTTTGAGTTAGACTTCTGTTCAAATGTACAAGGCATGATTACTTGATTACTGCAACGCACTTCTCGTCAGGGTCCCCAAAAAGAGCATCAAAAAGCTCCAGTACATCCAAAACAGCGCAGCGAAGATCCTGATGAGAGTGCACAAGCGTGATCATATCACACCTATCCTCAAATCACCACTCCATTCAAGATTAACCTGCTAACACATCAATACATCTACGAAAACACCCCCTCCTACCTCAAGGACGAAGTTTCCCCTCAACCTCCCATCTGAAACCTCCGCTCCTCAAACACCAACCTCCTCAAACCCATCAGGACAAACCTAAAAACAATGGGCGGCCGGGCTTTCTGCTCGACCGCACCCGAACTCTGGAATGCTCTCCCCGACCATCTTATAGCGCCACAGTCGGTCAACCGTTTTAAGAAGGGACTAAAAACCCACCTTTTTAGCACAGGTTTTATGTAATTTCTCTGCCTTCTTGTTTTTTTTAAATGCACTGCTTGCCTATCTGTTTTATCCAGTGCTTTCATGTTTTTATTTCTATTTTATCTATGTTTCTATGTTTTATCTAGAGTTTTTCATGTTTTTATTCCTATTTTAATTTTCTATTTTTTTAAATATTTTGTAGCTGTGGAGGGGGGGGGCGTGGTCGGCGCGCCTCCTGCGGGAAGGGAGTGTGTATGGCCCGGCTTCAAAGCCCAGCTGACAGGTGAGTATATTGCCCAGCTGGGGCTGGTTATCTAATCACCTGTCTCCTTTATCAGTAGCGTCCGAGGCCATGAGGGGGAGAGATGAGCACACACACACGAGCGAGCAGGAGGCAGCGAGCGAGACAGACCAGAACATTGCACAACATGAGTAGAAAAATAAAAGACTTGTTGAACCCTGGACTTGGGCTCACGAGGATTCTGTCAGTCCCAGGGGAACCCACACATAGAGACTTCCACATCTGGCGCCCAAGGCACTGAGGACTGGAGATGTCAGCACCCAACCCATTAACGGCACTAGGGCAAGTGCTTGCGGACGTGGCAGCGGCAAGCCAGCAGAAGCTCAAGGCAGTCCGCCAACAGGTGGCCCAGCAGAGCCAAATTCTGCAGGCGCTAGCGGGCCGGGACGGAGTGGCACCGCCAACAGCAACAGCCGTCTCCGTGCAGCGCATGGCGGAGAACGAGGACCCACAGGCCTTCTTGGACATATTTGAGGCCACAGCGGCGGCGTGCGGATGGCCGGAGAAGGAGTGGGGGGGCACGTCTGCTGCTGCTGATGGCGGGGGAGGCGCAGTGAGTGTCGCTTAGCCTGCCGGCGGCATCCCACGTGCGCTTCCTGGACCTGAGGAGGGCGGTGCTGGACCGGACCGGCTGCACCGCCGAGGACCACCGACACCCGGGCGCTGCGTCTGGGGCCGGAGGACCACCAGTTCGTGCTCAGGCAGAAGCTCCGGGACGCGGCGACATGTTGGCTGCAGCCGCGGGACAGCGACAGCCGGGTGGTGGAACTGGTCGTCCTCGAGCAGTTCCTGGAGGCCATCCCGGCGCGGACATCAGCCTGTGTCTTTTACCACCGCCCACGTGACCTGGTAGCAGCAGTGACACTGGCGGAAGACCACCTGGCGGTGCATCGCGAGGCACGGAGGGAGGAGAGGACCGTGGAGGCAGCCGAGCGCCCAGGGCCAGCCGAGCGCACACCGCACGCGCAGCGGGAGGAGGCGGCGCTCCGGCCCCGGAGAAATAACCCCTCTTTTTCTCCTGTCTTCCAGGTTCCGGTCACTGCTGATATGGGGCTTCCCGCACAGACGGCCCCTCGAACACCTGGGCAGGTATGCAGTAGGTGCGGGCAGCCCGGTCACGTGCGGCGGGAGTGCCCGCTCATGGAGGTGGGACAGGTGATCCGGGTTGTCGGCCCTCCGGCGCCCTCCCCCAGCCCGGAAAGACGTACTGTGTCCCGGTAAGGGTACCAGGGAGTACACACCGGGCGATGGTGTATTCAGGCTGTGAGCAGTCCATGATCCACCAGAACCTGGTTCGACCCGGGGCTTTAAGGCAGGCAGCACGGGTGGAAATTAAATGTGTTCATGGGGATGTGCACGAGTACCCCGTGGTGCCGGTGGGAATTCAGTGTAACAAAAGAAAATATAGTGTTGAGGTTGCTATAAGTGCGCACCTCATGCACCCCTTAATCCTGGGAACTAATTGGGCGGGGTTTTATGACTTACTGAAACAGTGTGCAGGGGTGCGTTCACGACCGGTAGGGAAATGGGATATCTGCGCTGCTCTCAGCGGCGACGCGAGGTCATCCGACGCTGCCGAGGGGGAAGCCCCCCCGTCCCCTCAATGGCACCCCATGGAAGACTTCCACCCTGAGCAGTCTCGAGATGACACTCTGCGCTCGGCCTGGGACCAAGTGATATCAATTGATGGTCAGCTGGTGCGCCCAAGAATAGCGCGGGTATTCCCTCACTTTACGTTAATCAGGGACAGATTGTACAGAGTGAGTCGTGACACTCAAACAGGAGAGGAAATCACCCAGTTGTTGGTGCCGAAGCGCCGACGGTAAATGGTTTTCCAGGCGGCGCACTTTATGATAAGACACTCAACCGGGTAATGGTCTGGTTCTATTGGCCGGGCATCCGGGCAGACGTGCGCCGCTGGTGCAAGCACTGTTCCAGGTCATCTCTGAGTCGGAATCCCGAAAGAGATTCTGACTGACCAGGGCACGGCCGCGCAAACCTCATCACATTGAGACCAGCACTCCTGGATCGGCTAGGCACTGCTCGTTATTTCACGAGCCTGGATTTGACCAAGGGCTACTGGCAGATTCCCTTGTCCAAGGAAAAAACAGCATTCTCCACTCCGGAAGGATTGTACCAATCCGTGACACTTCCGTTCGGCTTGTTCGGTGCGCCCGCCACATTCCAGCGCCTCATGGACCGGGTGCTGCGCCCTCACGCTGCCTATGCGGCCGCCTATCTGGATGATATCATCATCCAGGGAGGCGGCTGGGAAGAACACATGCGGCGGATGGGTGCGGTGATCGAGTCCCTGAGGCAGGCGGGGATCACCGCCAACCCGGCCAAGTGTGCGGTTGGCCGGAGGGAGGTACAGTATTTGGGGTACCACTTGGGAGGAGGGCAGGTACGCCCGCAGGTAGTAGATAAAACAGCAGCAATTGCGGCCTGCCCGACTCCCAAGACGAAAAAAGAGGTGAGGCAGTTTTTGGGACTGGCGGGTTACTACCGGAGGTTAATCCCCCGGTTTGCGGACCTGACCAGCCCACTAACTGACCTAACCCGAAAGGGTGCTCCAGGTCTGGTCCAGTGGACGGAGCAGTGCTAGCAGGCGTTTGAGAGGGTGAAAACGGCCCTCTGCGAGGAGCTGGTCTTGCACATGCCTAACTTTTCCATCCCCTTCTGTTTGCAGGCGGACGCGTCGGGCAGAGGGCGGGGAGCTGTTTTGTCCCAGCTGGTGGGGGGCGTCGACCGCCCCGTACTGTACATCAGCTGGAAGCTCTCGGACCGGGAGGTGAGGTACAGCACGGTGGAGAGGGATTGCCTCGCCATCCGGTGGGCGGTCGGGGCCCTCAGGGTATTACCTGCTGGGGCACTCTTTCAGCCTTTGCTCGGACCACAAACCCCTCCAGTGGCTCCACCGCATGAAGGATGCCAACGCGCGGATCACCCGTTGGTATCTCGCTTTACAACCCTACAACTTCCGAGTGATCCACAGACCGGGGGCGCAGATAGCTGTGGCCGACTTCCTCTCCCACTCTCATACGGAAGGGGGGCGGACGGCTTCCCGGCCTGAGTCTGGCGGTGGAGGTATGTGGAGGGGGGCGTGGTCGGCGCACCTCCTGCGGGAAGGGAGTGTGTATGGCCCGGCTTAGAGGCACAGCTGACAGGTGAGTAGATTGCCTAGCTGGGGCTTGTTATCTGTCTCCTTTATCAGCAGCGTCTGAGGCCATGGGGGGAGAGAGGAGCAGACACACACGAGCGAGCAGGAGGCCGCGAGCGAGACAGACCAGAATATTGCACAACATAAACAGAAAAATAAAAGACTTGTTGAACCCTGGACTTGGCCTCACAAGGATTCTGTCGGTCCCAGGGGAACCCACACATAGAGACTTCCACAGTAGCACTTTGAGATTTTAACAAATGTAAAGTGCGTTACAAATTCATTATTATTATTATTATTATTATTATTATGTCTTATTTTGCATTTTCACTACTTCACATTCAAGCTAGCTTAGAGCAGCAGTTAGCATGTTCTCCTCTCCTTCTGTCCATGCTAGAAACCCAATTTCAGAACAGTCTGTATTTCTTAATTTAACATATATAAATAATAAATATTTAGACATTAGTCCATCTATTCACCATCGCCCACGTTCTAATCGTGATGCATCGGAGAATCAACCATTGTTCACACCTCTATGGCCAATTTCCAAAATGTATTAGATTTCAAATCCTAAGGTTCTAAATCGATTGATCACGATTCAATTTCATCCGATCTGCACTTACATTAATTTTTTCTCTTCACCATAAACTATTTTACACAGTATAAACTTTCTCGAAACTCTCAAAAGTGTAATTTTGAAATAATAAAGAAATTGCAATTGGAATTGTTTGTAATTGTATTGCAACTTCCCATCACTGCAAATTGTACTAAGGTATTTTTTTTCAAGTGCAAAATAATAACAGTAGCTATATAAGCTACCGTATTTTTCGGATTATAAATCACAGTTTTTTTCATGGTTTGGCCGTGGGTGCGACATATACTCCGATTTATGTGTGAAATTATTAACACATTACCGTAAATGTCAAATAATATTATTTATCTCATTCGCGTAAGAGACAAAGCAAATGGCAGCAATCGTCACACACACGTCAGCAATCGTCACTCACACGTCAACCAATAAGAATTTGGCGGGGGAGGGTCATGGCAGAAGTGCATTGTGGGTTATGGGATGCTAACTGCTATATGCTATATGCTACTGCCGTAGCTATTAAAATGGATCACATCAACATTGGCGGTAACTTATAAAAACTGAGAAGGACTGAACTAAAATGGCACCGAAAATAAATCATATACTGCAGATTACAAGCTGGACGTAGTGAAATATGCAGCAGAGAACGGCAATCAAGCAGCAGAAAGAAAGGAAACGGCGCATACCACAGGCGACACCGGGGAGGAAGAATTCATCGAATTTAGCAATCGAGAGTGACAGATTGTTTGGTAAACGTATAGCATGTTCTATATGTTATAGTTATTTGAATGACTCTTGCCATGATGTGTTGCGTTAACATACCAGGCACGTTCTCAGTTGGTTATTTGTGCGTCATATGGCATACACTTATTCAGCCTGTTGTTCACTATTCTTTATTTATTTTAAATTGCCTTTCAAATGTCTATTCTTGGTTTTGGATTTTATCAAATACATTTCCCCCAAAAATGCGACTTATACTCCAGTGCGACGTACAGTATATATATATATATATTCTTCTTTATTGTGCATTTTCGGCCGGTGCGACGTATACTCCGGAGCGACTTATAGTCCGAAAAATACGGTACTCTTCTCAGACTCTTATTTTGTTAGCGGCGTCAGATAGAAAGTAACATATTTTATTGTGAAGGCTGGAAGTGAGCGCATGATTCTTCTTGCACACTTGATGACAGTGCTGCATTCAGGAGATTTGTACACAGAAGTACCTCTCGTCTCCCAAGTAACGACTGTCGTCCTTTCTTTAATGTGAGTTTGCAACTTTGCACCCAATCAGCAGTCACCTTACAAGATTCTCAGTTCCAAATATGATCCATGAAAATAATAGATTTAGCTAGATGTTTACGATGCAAGAGCATAGCGTAGAGTGGTTCACTTCTAGCACCTGAACAACCTGCTTGATTCTAGCAAGTGCGAGCGTAAATCTTTGTCAACAAAAGTTGGGATATATATATATATATATATATATATATATATATATATATATACACACACATATATATACACACATATATATATATATACATATTTCAGATAAAAGGTAGCTTTATACATTGAAAAGATTGTAAGGTCCTACCTTGAGGCGTCAAAGCTGTCGTAGGAACCCACAGTGTAGTGTCTGAAGAGCTTTCTTCTGTCAGCACGGTCCGCTCTGGAATCTGGCACATCAAGACAGTAAAGTATAAAGTCAACGTTAATACATAGAAACCCATGACATAACACTTTACATTTCCGATTTAACATATATACAGCTTTGTGCTTAGCTTTAACATGTCCTCTGCACTGTACTTTTATTGTCCAAAAATAATGTCCCCATACTTGCCAGAAAAAACCTGCACATGGCCCACAGTATTTTCCTTTGTTGTTACTTTTTTTGCACTAAATTCTAAACATAATTTCCTTATCATGTCTTCTTAATAGCCCCAAAATCTAAATCTAAATACATTTATGATTTGTGACAAACAGTATTAAAATAGATAAAAAAAAGGGAAAATATGCATTTTAAGCTTCAAACCATGACCACTTTTGGAATCCAAATGTCTTCCTTGCGCACACGACACCCTTCATACTTACATTTCTCAACAACATGGAAATATTGTAAATTATTTGTGCATCACACTATTTGTATTATTCGGTTTTTGACCAAAAGTTTGCAATAGTTTGCAAACTTTAGGATGGCCTCTATTATTGCATCTTCATGACCTGTGGGGGAATCGGGCGGTAATGCTGGTATGTGCTTACATTGTTTGGCTGACACCTAGTTTGCCTTGGTTATCGTATGGCCAAACACTGCACGTGATAAACTGGTCCGTTATCTTAACATAAGTAACCCATCCATCCATTCATTCTCTACCGCTTGTCCCTTTTAAGGTCGTAGGGGAGGCAGGCTGGAGCCTATCTTAGCTGCAATCGGGCGGTAGGTAGGGTACACCCCGGACAAGCCACTACCTTATCGCAGGGCCAACACAGATAGACAGACAACATTCACACTCACATTCACACACTAGGGCCAATTTTTAGTGTTGCCAATAAACTTATCCCAAGGTGCATGTTTTTGGCGGTGGGAGGAAGCCGGGGTACCCGGAGGGAACCCACGCAGCCACGGGGAGAACATGCAAACTCCACACAGAAAGACCCTGAGTCCGTGGATCGAACAAAGGACCTTCGTATAGTGGGGCAAATGCACTAACACCGGTTCCACCGTGCTGCCCACATAAGTTGGGAGAGTGGCCTTGCCAGCAATCTGAGGGTTACTGGTTCAATCCCCACCTTCTACCATCCTAGTCACGTTGTGTCCTTGAGCAAGACACTTCACCCTTGCTCCTGATGGGCCTGGTTAGAGCCGTGCATTGCAGCTCCCGCCATCAGTTTGTGAATGTGTGTGTGTGAATGGGTGATGGTGGAAATACTGTCAAAGCGCTTAGAGTTCCTTATAAAGGTAGAAAAGCGCTATACAAGTACAACCCATTTACCATAAGTAACCCATTAATTTTTTTTGTCTTGTCACGTGATTATAACTCAGGAAAAATATATTGTTGTTGCAGATGCCCATATCTGCTGTACAGATTTGCTTTACAAAATAGAAGTGTGGGATACTTATCTTGTTGCCTTAATTGTATTTTACTTTATCAAATGGATTTCTTTAATGTTTGGCACAGCCGGACCGGAGCAGAAGGAAATAGAAAGAAGAAAAAAAGGAAGATATTGGGGACAATTGCAGGTACAACTTGGAAATAAGACAGAGAGAAAACAACACCAAATTCAACGACAACAACTACAGAACAACATCAGCAAGTTAGATATGTACAAATATGATACAAAAAAATGACAGCAAAGAAGCAGTTAGTGAAGTAAATATTAATAACATGACAATGACAATGAACATTATTGCACTACTAATGGAGCAATACAAATACCAATTGAAATAGCACTATTGATAATGAAATATAATAATAATGACCTGTATTATCAACAATATAATTGCTTCAAATGCAACATTATATATATTTAATGAAAACTTGAATTACAAAAGAAAGCAGATAAATGGAGGGGAAGAAAGAGAAGCAAGAAGAATGTTAAGCTTCATCAGTGTGCTGTGTTTTACCCAGTTTCCCCTATCGGAACAAAATTAATATATATTTGATGAAACGTGACTATATGCATGACCGTATGTATGCATATGTGCTTGTATATGTACAGTATGTGTATATGTATGTTCGTACAGTGAATGTGTCTGTGGATATATGTACTGTGTGTATATGTATGTACTGTATTTGTGTACGTATGTGGGAGCGTAGGGACCTATGTATGTGGATAAGTACCTATGTGTGTTTGTATGTAAGTGTGTTATATTTGTCTCCGAGTATGTGCAGGAGTCTGGTTTGAAGCCGGAAAATTCCCACGCAGGAAGAATTGGCTTTGTAATCACCTTTTTCCTCCTAATTTGTGTTACTTTGTTGCACTTCTTATTTGCAAGTAGCAACTTTGTAGATTCTGTCTGATGTGCATCCTGTGCTCGTAAGCTAGCGTTCCCGCCTCCACCCACCGAAACGAAGATTGTGGATGGCTGACAGGAGGGTTCACTCCGTTTATTTAATTCTCCTGTTGAATAAACTTGATCAGGTGCTGAGAGCGATGCACAGAGTAACCCTCTTACACCCTGATTGGAAGCGACAGACAGAAAACAAACACACACGGACATGGCAATTTATCGATGCCAAAGTTTTTGAGGTCATTTTCATTTATTGTTATGGTCATGGTGTTAGTTTATTTCAAACATGCATACAATTACAATATAAATCTTCACATGTTTCAAGTTTCCATTACAACATGTCTGAAAAGGAGTAGGAAGAAACAGATCTTATTTAGGGTTAGGCTCCAATCTGAAAAACAATCGGCATAAACTGCCGTCTTGATCAGAATTACATTTTAATCGGGAACATGTTTGACTGGGTCAGAATATCCTGAATTGTGTGTTTACCAGAAACATTTTGATTCCAGTTAGGCTTTTAATTGTGTCCAAGTGCACTGGATAGTCAGCTTAACAGATCCAAAAGCAATTTGTAATAAGAACAATTTGATGATGAACAATTTCATCATTGACGATTCCTCGTCAAAACTGAAACCTGGTACAAACCCCTTGACTATTTATCATTTTGACCTGAACACTTACAGTCAGCATTTACTTCTGGAAGCTGCTTCTCTGTTTTGTGACAATAGCAACAAGGAAACTGTTGTTTTTATTGCATCTGGATGTCTTTGAGTAACTGACCAGAAACATCATCTGGATTTCCTCACTCACAGGTCAATGCTAATGATACAATCCTTCTGTCCCTGATGTCACAGTCAAATAGACTGGCCCTCCAGGACTTTGTGGACTGGTGTGACAAATAATGCCTGGAGCTCAACATTAGCAAGACCAAAGAGATAGTGGTGACCAACTCCAATCAGCAGTACAATTAGATGTCTTCTCTGCGCTGCGCCACAGCCAAGGACCTCACTAAAATATCCAATCTCTATTATGCTTGTTTATCACAAATGTGATCTGTTTTGTTCACTTCAATAAATTACTTTTTTTTAAACTTTGGAATATTCACCGTAAAAGTGCTAGAGCTACATCCATGTGACATTGACACCTCGTGACGATTCAGTATACAGTAATACTGTACATATCACAATCTTATATTTCCCCCAGCAACAAAGCCATAGATTCAACTGATTGTTGAATATGAGGAAAATGTAATGAATTATGAAAATTATCAGTCAAGACTAATGGTCTGCAACACTGAACTTGCATTGCATAAACTTTCTCAGGGCCTTTATGTCTCTATGACCACCTGGTGATCACTATGTACAGTATATTGATATTTCCATTCTCATATAAACTGTCACTTCAGTATTACAACATCTCTCTGTCTTCTTTTCTTGACTAATTGGCTCAATTATCACTCAAAACCATCTTTTAAACACACAAAGCCCCTGATATACACGTAAACTTAAACAACTTAATTTTTTTTTTTTTTAAACACAGTTTGGCAGTCCATCCTTGTACTTACACTGACCACCAACAACAAAATGTTTCTGACATTTCAGAAACCCATCAAAAACACCCAAACAACCTACTATTGATACATGTAATGTTACTTGTATTCTTCCATTTATTCCAATGAATATCACCACCATATACAACAACTTATTTGCCACTACACCATTAACACCCCTTCAATCTACTGCTCCCACATCGTGTCATTCCTCCCCACTTTCCCATTAGACATTCCTAAACTACTGCAGTTCCACCAGCAGTCTTGTTCCCATTAAATTCAATCTGATCAAGACCCGAAAACGGATCGCTTAGCTCTGCAACGTGCCTATGACTATTCTCATTCATCCAGGTCACCTCTCATTTGAGCATTATTCATCAGTTAGAAAGACAGCTCGAGTAAAGGGGAGAAACATCCCCATGGGCTAAATTTACACTGCATAGTCGGATTGGTAATTCAGATTTTTTTGTCAAATGCAATCTTTTTATGTGACCGTTCATGTCACAAAAAAAATATTTCTATGTGAATGCAACCTAATCTGTATGCAGGCATGTCATGACCAAGCACGCACAGCAGTGCTTACAAAAGTAAAAAATAATTCAGCGCTAGTAGGTCTCAGCACTAGCACAGTTGTGGCAATTTCAAGAATTTCGTATAATCTAAATCAGGGGTGGCCAACCAGTCAGAGACTGAGAGACACTTTTTTTTACTGTGTTACTGCAAAGAGCCACATCCTACACATGGGCACACATGAACATCACCCCATCCCTTCCTCGCGCGCGCACACGCACGCACGCACGCACGCACGCACACACACACACACACACACACACACACACACACATACACACACACACACACACACACACACACACACACACACACAGACAGACAGACCTCTGCTCAGCCAGATTTATTGTAAATGTCACACACCAACATGACTCCACAGGCCAGTTATTTTCAACAATTAACATTGTGTGCACTGTCTCACACACACAAACTTTCAGTTCAACCAAGTCCACATACAAAAATATAATATTTTTTCTCTTACTAAGATGTCAGACTCTCCCCAACTCTCACTACTTTTAAAACTAGACTGAAGACTTTTATGTTCACCTTAGCTTTCAGCTAAATCTTTTAATCTTTTAACTTTTAACGTCTGCACTGTTTTTATTTTTATTGTCTGCATTTTAATTTTGCTTTTATTTTCTTTCATTTCACTTTGTTGTCTGTGAAGCACTTTGAGTCTGCCTTGTGTATGAAAAGCGCTATACAAATAAAGTTGCCTTGCCTTGCCTTGCCTTGCCTTACTATGCATGTTGCTTAGTGGGACTTCTGGCATTCCATGTCGTGGACAATCCTCTTCAAATCTGGCTTGTATTCCGTTGTAGCCACTCGAAACAATTCTTTCACATGGGTGTCAGTCAGAACAGATCGATGCTTTGATTTCACATGTTTCAGGATAGAAAACATAGACTCGCAGACGTATGTTGAGCCAAACATTGACAGTATCTTAAGCGCAGCCCGTTTGACATTGGGGTATTTTTCCATTGGCACACTTTTCCAGAACTCAATGGTCCCTTCCCTTCAAGCAGCTTTCAGTTGGTCCTCCTCACAAAGATCGATCATCTCCAACTCAGCCACAGCCTCATCTGCGACGGGCAGGACTTTCAAACAGTCCGTATCAGCATTAAATGGGTCGACGAGGAATGTAATCTGTGGCCTTTTCAGTTGGAGATCACGGAACTGGGTCACAAAGCTTTTGTGCAGGTTTTCAACCAGTGTCGCATATCTGTCTCTTCTTTTTCAGGGCGACGCTGGTCACTTGCCCGCTGGCTTTTAGCAGAGTGGGAAAATGAGTTACAAACGTAAATCTCCCTTTTGAATATGCGCCTTTAACAGCTTCAGTTTGTTGATGAACGCAAACACACTTTGCACCAGGTCAGGAAGCATTTTTAACTTACCCTGCAGGGTCAGGTTCAGTCTGTCCAAGTGACACAGCATGTCGACCAAAAAGGCCAGATCCATAATCCACTCGAGGTCCGAGAGCTCGGGATAGTCCTTGTCCTTCTCTTCCATGAACAGTTTCACAGCATCCAAAAGCTCAAAAAAGCGAGAGTACCTTACCTTTTGACAGCCACCTCACAGTGCAGTGCAGCGGCAGGTCACCTGGAAGCCCTTGGTCCAGCTCAGCGATAAGATTCCTGAATTGCTTGTGGTTAAGTGCATGTGTGCGGATGTAGTTGACGATTTCCATCACAGGCTTCATGACGTTGTCTAAATTCAATGATTTAGACATGAGTTGCTCCCTCTGGATAATGCAGTGGAAATGACAAAACTCTGTAAATGTTTCGTCAGCTTTGCACAGCCCAGCAAGCCCATTCACAGATCCGATCATGGCTGGTGCTCCATCTGTGGCTATTGCAGTTAGTTTCTGTATGGGCAGATTTGCGTTCGCAAATGCAGCCATCATTGTTTCTTTCACATCTATGCCACAGGTTCTGACTTTTAATGGCACAATATCAAGGAGTTCTTCTTTTATCACACAATCGTTTGACACAGACCGTGCAAATATTGCCAACTGATGCTTGTCTTGTATGTCACAACTCTCATCCAATGCGACACTAAAATACTCACGTGCTTGAAGGTCAGAGTGCAACTGTGATTCAATAGCCGTGTTAATGTCCGATATTCTGCGTTCAACAGTGTGGCGGGACAGTTGGACTTCTGATACCCTTCTTTTTAGTTTGTCGTCTTCAGGAGACAAGATTTCAACAGCGTCACTGAGGCATTTTTTAAACGAAGTCCCCTTCATTTTATGGCTTTTTAGCCTGTGCAATGTTCCAAGCCAGTTGATATGATGCAAGCGTTACGGTCTCTGAGTGCTTCGTAAATTTTTGGAAAAACTGTTTCTGATTTTGGCCCTGCGATGAGGTGGCGACTTGTCCAGGGTGTACCCCGCCTTCCGCCCGAATGCAGCTGAGATAGGCTCCAGCAACCCCCGTGACCCCAAAAGGGACAAGCGGTAGAAAATGGATCGATGGATGGATGTTTCTGCTTTTCTGCCTGACTTTTCAAAGTGGCCAACTTGTGCTTGCGAAGTTCTGTCCCTTTTGGAAATTCCTGGTCAATGTTAGCATGTAGTGAGCTAAAGTGACGCTGAAGATTTGAAGCTTTGAAATGCGCTAATGACGTCTGACATATAAGGCAGATTGTCTTGCCATTACGTTCAACAAAAAAATATAAACTCTCCCACACTATTAAATAGTCCTGTGTTCTTCATATTTTCGTTTTGCTGTGCTTTTCTCCTGCCATTTTGAGAGCAAACTTGTCACAAATTGTTTACTACTGTGATCTCACGCACATGCACGTTTGACGTCAATCAAACTGGCTTCGGCTTCTTCTTCTTCTTCTTATGTGCAACTCAAAGCGGCTTAGGCCGGACGGAAAAAAGTAATCCGAGTATTGTAATCCAAGTATTTCCTTTTTTTTTCGCGATGATCACGATCACGGCCGATAGAAGAGGCCGCGTGTTGAACGCCACAGTGTTTTACAAGCTAGATTTTGAGAAAACGCCCTCTTTGTGCTGAGCAGAAGTCAATGAAGCGGCTGTGTATCTCGGTCGCGCTGCATTTTGGGAAATGTAGTGTTTTTGTCCCGGCGAACGCCAGGGACAGTAGATATATTACAGTACAGTAACACGGCAACGTGGGCCTCCGACATCAAAGAGTTTGTGGCGCACTGCTCGGCTGCGGCTTCAGACGCTCATGGTAGAAATGGAACATTTTGGCAAATATACCGGTAAATTCTGTGAATTTCATGGCTGGCTTCCAGCGTGGACACTCCGTGGTAACATACGACCGCCAGACAATTCTGGATGTGGATAGATCGGGCCGTTTTGGACCGAAAGATGCGTATACGTTGGACCTCCTCGCTAGCATCGGAATTCTACGCCGGCTACATCCAGCGGCCTGTGAAGCAGCGGAGCCTAGTACCAGCGGGGTCCGTGGACGGAGGAGACGTAAGCGGTGTGATCGAAAGCAGAAGCGAGAATGCCGAGCGGGGCTAACAACTAAGCTAAAGGCTAATCCTCACAGAATGCCGCTTCCTTCCGTCCTGCTTTCAAATGTCCGCTCCCTGGAGAATAAACTGGACTACCTTAAACTGGATTTAATTGCAAGACGTGAGATGAGAGACTGCTGCGTCATATTTCTCACAGAAACGTGGCTGAAACCATCCGTTCCCCGTACAAGGCACTTAGCATCGAGGGGCTAACTATGTTTCGGTCGGACAGGAGCAGAACTCTCACTGGTAAATCCCGAGGCGGTGGTGTTTGTATATACATCAATAACAACTGGTGCAACAATGGGAAGATAGTATCATGTCACTGCTCTCCCGATGTAGAAATATTAACTATAAAATCCAGGCCATTTTATTTACCCTGGGAATTCAGTGCTATGATCTTCACAGCAGTGTACATTCCCCCCAGTGCTAACACCAAAGAAGCTTTGAATGCTCTGTACTGCTCCATCAATGAACTGCAATCTACACATCCAGAGGGAGTTTTCATCGTGGCAGGGGATTTTAATCAAGCTAACATGAAAACTGTGTTCCCTCATTTCCATCAACATGTGAATTTTGCAACCAGGGGTGGAAGCAAACTGGACTTAGTGTTCAGCAATATTAAACATGTGTATAAAGCTGCACCACGCCCCCACCTCAGCTCCTCAGACCATCTATCTGTGATGCTAATTCCTGCATACAAGCCCCTGCTAATCAGAAAGCAAGCTACAGTGAAGCAGGTAAGGACCTGCCCAGAGGGAGCAATGTCAGCATTACAAGACTGCTTCAAAACCACAGACTGGGACATGTTCAAGGCAGCCGCCACCGAAAATCATCGCACGTGTGTGGAGGAGTATGCAGAGTCTGTGTCCGCATACATTCAGAAGCGCAAAGAGGATGTCAGTGTGATCAAGAACATCCCCACACGGGCCAACGAGAAACCCTGGATGAACAATGAGGTACGTGCAATGCTGAAGGCTCGGAACAAGGCTTTAAAGTCTGGCGACATGGTAGCATTAAAAACAGCCAGAGCTAACCTGAACCGTGCCATTAAGGTTGCAAAGCGTGCTCACAGTCAGAAAGTGCAGGACTTCTTCGACAACCCCACAAACACTAGACGAATGTGGCAGGGCATACAGGTCATCACGGACTATAAAGCTGCCCCTCGTCCCTGTGACAACAGTATCAGCTTCCTAGATGACCTTAACAACTACTTTGCGAGGTTTGAGGCACTTAACACCACTCCGGCGAGAAAATCCATCCCTCGCCCTGATGAGCAGTCGCTCAACCTGGACATAGCGGATGTCCAGAAAACCCCCGGAAAGCACCGGGACCTGATGACACTCTGGGCAAGGTGCTTAAGGGATGTGCAGACCAGCTGGCTGGGGTTCTCACAGACATCTTCAACATCTCGCTGATTCAGGCTGTGGTACCATCTATTTTAAGACGGCCACAATTATTCCAGTGCCTAAAAAACCCACAATATCCTCCCTCAATGATTATCGCCCCGTTGCACTCACCCCCATCATAATGAAGTGCTTCGAGAGGTTGGTAAAGGAATATATTTTCTCCAGACTTCCCCCCACATTCGACCCATACCAGTTTGCTTATCGCCCTAACCGCTCCACAGAGGACGCCATCTCCTCTGCACTCCACCTGAGCTTAGAATATCTGGAAGGAAAGGACACACACGTGCAGATGTTGTTTCTGGACTTCAGCTCAGCATTCAACACCATCATCCCGCAGCACTTGGTGAGCAAACTGGCCCCCCTTGGATTCAGTACCCCCCTATGCAACTGACTGCTTGACTTCCTCACAGACAGACCCCAGTCTGTGAGAGTGGGCAACAACACCTCCAGTGCCATCTCCCTGAGCACCAGCTCCCCCCAGGGCTGCGTCCTGAGTCCGCTGCTGTTCACGTTGATGACCCATGACTGCTGCGCCAGGTCCACTACTAACCACATTGTGAAGTATGCGGACGACACAACAGTAGTGGGCCTCATTCGTGACAACAACGACATGGACTACAGGGAAGAAGTGAAACATCTGGCTGACTGGTGCAGAACCAACAACCTGGTCCTGAATGTCAACAAGACCAAGGAGATCATCGTTGACTTCAGGAAGCACCAGTCCAGCCACGCTCCACTCACAGCGGTGGAGATGGTAAGCAGCACCAAGTTCCTGAGGGGTGCAGATAACTGACAATATAACCTGGTCCCTACACACCGGAGCTCTTGTAAAAATAGCTCAGCAGCGCATTCACAGCTCCCTCCCCCCATTCTCACCACATTCTACAGAGGCACTATAGAGAGCCTGCTGACCAACAGCATCTAAGATTAGGAAAAAAGAGGATTCTGGCAGTTTATGGCATATTTCTCTTCGATGTCTGCTTTGACTTTATTTTCAAAATAGGGACAGTAGATACACACAAGTGTAAATATGCAATATTGTAGCCAGTGGCTAATTTCCATCTTTCGTCCCTGCGGCAGTTAATGCCAAACACAAAAGAACAAGACAACACCAAACAACAAGACAACAAGGCCACATACAACAATAAAACAGTAATAATAGAAAGTACAGTAGGACTAAAACAAACATATAACAATCAACCAAAATTCTAATGACAGTCCAGCAGTTATGTAGAAAGAAAGTCGGATTTTAGTGCTAAAGTGCTCAATTGCTAGAGCAGGGGTCACCAACCTTTTTGAAACCAAGGGCTACTTCTTGGGTACTGATTAATGCGAAGGGCTACCAGTTTATAAATTGTCATTAGTAGCCAATTTGCTCAATTTACCTTTAACTCTGTTATTATTAATAATTAATGATATTTATCTTTGTGGAAACACGGATCATCTTAATGATTTCTCACAATACATATATATAGAAACAGATAAATATCAATATGCAACAATTTATTTTTATATTTTCCCTTAGTGCACATTTTTCAAATTGAACATTTTCAAATGATCACTTCTAAGACAGTCTTGTGAAATCACAATATCCCATTTTAACTAGCTAGCCACTAACATTTTTTAACAAATCATGAATTACTTTGCACCATGTTTGTACAAATAATAACTCATGTAAAATACAAAAGTCAACTCTCAAATTTTTAAATCATGTCACACTTTGAACTGGACACCAAATCTGTTATCTGTTTCTTTGTCAGTTAGTGGGAAGCCTGGCATTGCATGCTGTTAACTAGTGTGTTGTACTCTGGTGTGTAACTTGACACTGCAACTCTGAGTGAGTCTTGCAGATGTGCATCAGTGAGGCGTGTTCTGTGTTTGTTCTTGATGAAGTTCATGTCAGAAAAGGCTGATTCACAAAGATAAGATTTTTCCTCATTGTTTGCGGAACCTTCTTAATCTTTTGGACATATTTTCACAGCAATCTGGCCTTAAGCTTAATTATGATAAATGTAAAATGTTAAGGATCGGAAATCTATAGGGAACGTCCTTTCGAATGGAATGCAAAGTGCCTGTTTTGTGGACAGATGGACCAGTTAACATACTTGGTGTTGTTGTCCCAGAAAATCTGGAAGATCTAGGCTCAGTAAAGTATGATAATCGACTAAGAAAGCTGGACAAAATTATGCAATTATGGAAAGGGAAATCCCTAACCTTGTATGGTAAAATGTCTATTGCCAACTCGTTAATTATTCCTCATTTTATTTATTTGTTTTTGTCAATACCAGCTCCATCACAAAACTTTTTTAAGATTTATGAGCGGAGGGTCTTCGATTTTGTCTGGAACGGCAAACCAGAAAAGATTAAAAGAAAGGTTTTGTACAAAGAGTATGAATATGGGGGCCTGAAACTTCTCAACCTTGAAGCCATGTGTCTGTCTTTAAAAGCATCAATTGTTCCAAAGATGTATTTAAACATTGAGTGGTACACAAATGTCCTGTTGGACAAAAAACATGTACTGTATCAAAAGAAATTGTATCCTTTTTTACAAGTGATCCCCTCCCAGAGAGTCTGCTGGGAAACATGGAGGGGTTCATAAAGGAAACAATCCACTCATAGTGGTGTTTTCAATTTTATGTGCCAGAAAAAAGACGATATTTTGCAGCAGTTAATATGGATGAACTCTAATATTGTAATAGATGGAAAGCCTTTCTTTTGGAAAAATATGTTTGAAAGAGGAATCATTTTTGTCAATGATATTATCAATGAGAATGGTAAAATTATGAAGTATGATGAATTTAGAGCTATGTATGGTGATGCTTGCTCAAGCTTTTCATTTTATCAACTAACTGGAGTAATTGGGAAAAGATGGAAACAAATAATTAATTATGGAACTACTAAATTATTAGTTTGTAAACCTCTAATAAGAAATTCTAGTTGGCAAAAAGGAACTAAAATAAATAGAAAAATACATAATTTTTATTTAATAAAGAAATCTTTGAAGGCTGCCTCATACAACACAAATGTAAAATGGGAGGACTTTTTTGACTGCCCGTTGCCATGGGATGCCATATTCAAACTAATCTATAAAACCACTATCGATGTGCAAAATCGTTATTTTCAAATTAAAATTATTTATAACTTCTTACCCACAGGGAAAATGTTAAAATTATGGAATATGACAGAGTCAGATGATTGCCGATTTTGTTGTCAGGAGCCTGAATCCACCCTGCATTTGTTTTGGTATTGTCATATTGTGTCTTTGTTTTGGGTGGAAGTTGAAAAAATGTGTTTAAGGATTGGTTTGTTTATGAAGCTTAATGTGGTTTCTGTTATTTTAGGAGAGTTCATTGACAATCATGATTTAGTCAATTTAATTATAGTACTCGGTAAAATGTTTATTTTTAAGGCCAAAAACAGATATTTACTTAGTATTACTTTCTTTAAAACATTTATTCAGTATTTTCTAACTTTAGAAAGTTACATGGTTGAAAACGATAATGATGCCAAAAAACATTTAAAAAAAAGATGAGAAGTCCTCAAAGGCTTATTTTGAAAGTATAATTATGTTTATAGACTATATGATATCTGTTGTTGTGTTCCCTAATTTGAGTGACCTGGACATAATCTGGACTGTACATAAATGCTTATTTTGAAAATGTAATTTTGTTTATAAATTATATGCAATCTGTTGTGTTCCCTAATTTTTTTCTGTGTACATGAATGAAGGTGTGTGTTGCTGAGTCCGACTTGGACATTATCTGGACTGGGCCTGGTTTAAAAAACCCTTTAAACAAATCTAATTTCATTGACAACCTGGTCTGTTGAAGATAAGGCCCTTTTTTAAAAAATAAAATAAAATAAGATAAATAAATAAAAAACATTTTCTTGGATAAAAAAGAAAGTAAAACAATATAAAAATAATTACATAAAAAATAGTAATTAATGAAAATGTTAGTGGACCAGCAGCCTATACAATCATGTGTGCTTCAGGGACTGTGTCCCTTGCAGATGTGTTGTATATGTTGTGGGAACCAGAATATTGGTAGCAGAAAGAAATAACCCCTTTTGTGTGAGTGGGTGTGGATGAGTGTGCATGGGGAAGGTTGTTTGGGTTGATGCACTGATTGAAAGTGTATCTTGTGTTTTTTCTATGTAGATTTAATTTTAAAAAAAAAATAATTATTTTTTTTTTTTTTCTTAATTTTTTTTTTTTTTTTTTTTTTTTTTAGAACAGGCCCGCGGGCGACTCATCTGGTCCTTACGGGCGACCTGGTGCCCGCGGGCACCGCGTTGGTGACCCCTGTGCTAGAGTGTTTGAGTGTTAAAATGTACAAGAGGATAATTTCACATTGGGTCACGGGCCAGCAGCCATTGAAGCTTGAAGCTACATTAGAAAAATCATGTTTTTTTTCAATTTGCGCTGTTGTCCAACAAGTATGCTAACAGTATCACAAGTATACGAAAGTTTTTTTGCTCCCGTCTCTTATATTAGCATGCTAATGTTTTATGCTAGCTTTATTGCTACTGTCTATGTCTACACCAACAAATAGTGCATTTTGGTATTTCTTCTTACCCAGTCATGTGCTAGATTTTTAATGTTAGCATGCTAGTATGCTAACATTAGCATGCTAACTTTTCTAGCTAATTTTACACTTGTTTCTCTAATTCTGCAGCCCTACACCTTAGAGTCATATAACTTGGTATGTGGCACGTTATCTGTTAGCATGTTAATGTTAGCATGCCCGCAAGCTAACATTAAAGTGCTCTTTTTTTGGGGCTAATTTTACACTTTTTTCTCTCATTCCGCAGCCAGGCCCTTTAGAGTCATATAACTTGAAATGTGACACATGCTAACTGATAGCATGCTAATGTTAACATGCTAACTTTTTGAGCTAATATTGCAACCGTTTATACGTTGGTATGAAACACTTGTTAACTGTTAGCATGCTAACGTTAGTATGCTAGCATGCTAACATTAAAGTGCCAACTTTTTAAACAAATTTTATACTTTTTTTTTGTAATTCTGCAGCCATACATTTTAGTCATATAACTTGGTATGCAAAAAATGCTAACTGTTAGCATGTTAACCTTAGCATGCTAACGTTATAATGCTAACTTTGACGTGCATTCTACCGTTAGCATGTAAGCAGGCTAATATTTTTGGCTAATTTTACACTTTTTTTCTCTAATTCCACAGCCATACACCTTACAGTCATACAACTTGGTATGTGACACATGCTAATTGTTAGCATGTTAATGTTAGTTTGCTAGCATGCTAACTTTTTGAGCTAGTTTTGCAACCGTTTACCCCAGCGTCATATAACTTGGTATGCAACATTTGTTAACATTTAGCATGCTAGCATTTTCCGCTATTTTTACACTTTTTTCTCTACTTCTGCAGCCATACACCTTTGAGCCATATAACGTGGTATGTGAAACATGCTAACTGTTAGCATGCCAACGTTAGCCCAAATGCTAAGTGTTAGCATCTAAATGTTAGCATGCTAACGTTTTAGGCTAGCTCTGTAGCTCAGTTTGTACGTTTACAGCTGAAACTCACAGATTCAGACACTCGGCAACATCTTAAAAGCGGCTTACGGCGACCCCCGGACAGAGATCCAGGGCACAGATAGCAGGCCCAACAAAATTTCCACGGGAATTTTGTAGTTTAATGTTTACAATGCAAAAAAATAAAAAAATAATAAATAACATCTATCATCATTCATAATGATTGTGAACAATAAGCAAAATTCCAAAAAAAGTGCATCCACCTTTATTGTGGACTTGCATGCTGATGCCCAAGTTATTACACAGTAAATAATATGTGGCATGATCATTGCATTTATATATAATTTTACAGAGTCAAGAGTATCTCAAATTCAACACGTGTTTTATTCTATTAACATTTTTTTTTACTTGTTTTTTTAAAACACAGTTGTAAATCAAAGATGATTCCTTGCTATTTAAAAGTCTGTACAACTTCAAGCTGTGTACCATTTACATAAACATCAGGTTTAAGTAATTTCACAGTATCAAACACCTTCAAGTCAATAAAAACAGCTCCTATTACCGCTATCAATTTTAGACTTTAAATTTTTCACAAAGAAACAAATTGTCGCCTGAGTGGAATGTTTTTTTGTTTTTTTTCTGAAGCCAATATGCATTTGGTTTAAGTTATATCGACTATTATTCAAATGATAAATGATAATGATAAATGGGTTATACTTGTATAGCGCTTTTCTACCTTCAAGGTACTCAAAGCGCTTTGACAGTATTTCCACATTCACCCATTCACACACACATTCACACACTGATGGAGGGAGCTGTCATGCAAGGTGCTACCAGCACCCATCAGGAGCAAGGGTGAAGTGTCTTGCCCAAGGACACAACAACAAATGTTAAATGAATTGCTCTGCCACCAGTTTTTTAGTTACTTTGGAACCTGCAGGGGGAATGCTTATCCGTCTGTAGTTTTAGATTGTTGCAGGGTCTCCTGACTTAACCCTTAGATCAGGGATGTCAAACATGTGGCCTGCGGGCAAACAGGTTCAATGCAGCCCCCGAGATGAGTTTGCTAAGTGTAAAATTGAGCTGCATTTTTAAATGAAAGAAACTTATGCTCTAAATGTGTCCACTTGATGTCGCAATAGCAATTCTGTTAGGCAAGCAAATAGTTTATACAAGCAAGTATACCAAGTAGGAGGTAACCAGTAAAGCGGGGCTGCGACGCCTCCTCCTCGACCTAACGTTGTTCACACATTGCAAAGCTTTTATTTTTCTATCAATACACAGTGATGCCTAGAAGGCAGGGAGTAACTCAACCCTCTTGAATAGTTTCTACCTCAGTTTGTATGGTTTGTTGAGTTAACACATGATCAATATGTGGAAATGACAAATGAGGTAGTTGAAACATAAAAAAGTTTTTATTCAGGCTTTATTTTGTTTTTGTTCAATTCTGGATGGGCTGTGACTTAAAGTTGAATTGCTTTGTAGATACACTCAGATTAAGTCTAAATTCATTGCGTTTTCAATGGTGGTTTTAAAACTACACCAATTTTTCCCTCAGAATGTTCAACTAACTTGAAGAGTTTTGTCATGAGTATTATTTGTGATATGTACAATTTTATAATGTGCTTTTGGGCCAAAGTGAAACAAAGAAAACAATCTGAAGTTGTCGTAGTTGTATTTTTAAGTTATTATGCCATGAGCTGCCACCTTATCGTGGTAGAGGACTTT
Organism: Entelurus aequoreus; assembly: GCF_033978785.1. Lineage (NCBI taxonomy): Eukaryota > Metazoa > Chordata > Actinopteri > Syngnathiformes > Syngnathidae > Entelurus > Entelurus aequoreus. The sequence goes on from NC_084732.1 coordinate 86,391,833, forward strand.
GCGTGTCCCAATGATTCTAGGAGCTATGTTGTCCGGGGGCTTCTATGCCCCCTGGTAGGGTCTCCCAAGACAAACAGGTCGTAGGTGAGGGATCAGACAAAGAGCAGCTCGAAGACCTCTATGGAAATACAAGAACAGAAACTCAGATTTCCCTCTCCCGGACGCGGGTCACCGGGGCCCCACTCTGGAGCCAGGCCCAGAGTTGGGGCACGATGGCGAGCGCCTGTCCCCATGGGTCCCAGCCGGGCACAGCCCGAAGAGGCAACGTGGGTCCCCCCTCCAATGGGCTCACCACTCATGGGAGGGGCCATAGAGGTTGGGTGCGATGTGAGCTGGGCGACAGCCAAAGGCAGGGCACTTGGCAGTCCGATCCTCGGCTACATAAGCTAGATCTTGGGACGTGGAATGTCACTTCACTGGGGGAAGGAGTCTGAGCTAGTGCGCGAGGTGGAGAAGTTCCGGCTGGATATAGTCGGACTCACTTCAACGCACAGCGAGGCCTCTGGAACCAGTTCTCTCCCTCTAACTTAACTACTCAATGATGACGGATTCTGCAAAACAATTTCCAAAGTGATAGATGATTTTCTTGTCACCAACAACTCTACTCCCATATCCCCGTCTTTACTTTGGGAGACATTAAAGGTGGTAGTCCGGGGAGAGATTATTTCTTATTCAGCAAGACAAAACAAATTGAGAAGACAAAAACAGGAGCAGCTCATGGAAAGTATAACAGAATTGGACAGACAACTATCAGTATCTCCATACCCTGATCTGGTTGAAGATAGACAAAATCTGCAAATGAACTATAATTTATTGTCAACACAAGAAACTGAAAAATTACTCTTACGATCGCGTGGCTTCCTGTACGAGCACGGTGAGAAGGCAGGGCGCCATCTATCACGCCAAATTAAAAGCCAGTCAGCATCTCGGCAAATTCGACAAATCAGAACCCTCACAGATGAACTTACAGTCATTCCTTCAGTCATTAATGACACCTTCAAATCATTCTACTCTGAACTATATACTTCACAATGGGCTGCTGATAAAACAATCATGTTGCGTTTCCTGGATAACTTGAAATTTCCATCCATAACTACTACTCAAGAGAGCGCTTTGGATCAACCTTTAGTAATCCGGGAAATTGTAAATTCAATTAAACTAATGCAGAGCGGCAAGGCCCCTGGCCCAGATGGCTATCCTATAGAGTTTTATAAAAAATTCTCAGATAAACTGACTCCTCTCCTTTTAAATATGTACAATGACTCTCTGGACCGGGGTACCTTGCCTCAAACTCTCACTGAAGCGTCAATAACTTTATTACTAAAACCGGGCAAAGTTGATTCTGACTGTAGTTCTTACCGTCCCATCTCTCTCTTAAACGCTGATTATAAGATTTTAGCTAAAGCACTGGCCCTTCGCCTTGAATCAATTTTACCAAACATCATATCACCTGACCAAACTGGATTTATGAAAAACCGGCACTCTTTTTCCAACATTCGTAGCCTTCTTAACAATATTTTTTCTCCAGCATCCGAGGAGACGCCAGAAGTGGTGGTCTCTTTGGATGCAGAGAAAGCTTTCGACAGGGTGGAGTGGGGATATTTATTGGAGGTCTTAAAGAGGTTTAACATTGGGTCTAAATATATATCTTGGATAGCACTTCTATACTCTTCTCCTAGGGCTGCCGTAAGCACAAATGGGATGTTATCCCAATTTTTCACACTTGGCAGAGGTACACGGCAGGGGTGCCCTCTAAGCCCATTGTTATTTGTTACTGCAATCGAACCCTTGTCCATTGCTCTTAAATCGGCCGGTATCAGTAAAGGAATCCATAGATGCGGTCTAGAACACACACATTCTCTATACGCGGATGATTTACTATTGTTTATATCTGATCCAATCTCTACCATTCCAAAGATTATTGATTTGCTAAACAATTTTGGATCATTCTCTGGCTATAAATTGAATTTCGCTAAGAGTGAATGCTTCCCTGTGAATAATTTGGCCCTTGAGATCCCTGATGGATATTTCCCATTTAAGATGTCTAGGAACAGCTTCAAGTACTTAGGTGTACATATTTGTCGCAATCTACCAGCTCTCTACAAGGACAATTTTCCACCTCTAATCGACAAACTTAAATTAGATTTGGATAGGTGGAAAGATTTACACATAACTATTGCTGGCAGGGTAAACTGCGTCAAAATAAATGTGCTTCCTCGATTTTTGTATCTGTTTCAATGTTTGCCTATCTTTTTACCCAATTCCTTTTTTTGCATAATAAACAAACTAATTTCATCCTTTATATGGAAAGGCAAGACTCCCAGGATTAGAAGAGAGTTCCTGCAAAGGCATAGGTCCGTAGGTGGTTTATCACTCCCTAATCTAAAATACTACTATTGGGCAGCTAACATACACAAAGTGACTCTCTGGATCCAAGAACCTGAATTAATCTGGTGTAAATCTGAAGCTAGTTCCTGTTCTACCTCTCTCTTGGATCTACTTACATCAAAATTACCTTATCGACCATCCCAATTTACTTGTAGTCCAATCGTCATTTCTACCCTTAGAATCTGGTCTCAATTTAGAAATACTTTCGGCCTGCAGGGCTTATCCAACCACAGCCCCATTCATAATAACCACCTCTTCCTCCCTCCTAGCACAGATGTAGCGTTTTCTCTATGGAAGCAGTCAAACCTTAGCAGGCTAAAGGACTTATATATTGGTGATGTCTTCGCTAGTTTCAGTGAACTGTGTATACAATTTGACCTACCAAAATCTCACCTATTTCGATACTTTCAGGTTCGTAATTTCGTTAAATTAAATAGTCTCTTTTTCCCTAATACTCCACCTAATTCGCTAATTGACTCAATTTTAGATATTCCCACAAATCAGAAAGGCCTAATCTCCAAAATCTACATCTTAATATCCCAGTTTAGTAAAACGTCTCTTGATAAAATCAGAGGGAATTGGGAAAAAGAGCTTGGCAGATCTTTAGATGATGGAGATTGGGATTCTGCCTTAACCCGAATTAACAACAGTACATCCTGTTCAAGGCTTAATTTAATACAATTTAAGGTTGTCCACCGTATTTATTTTACTAATTCCAAACTCTCCAAAATATACCCCAATATTTTGGATACTTGTAACAGATGTCACATGTCACCTGCAAACATGACGCACATGTTTTGGTCTTGTCCCCATTTGCTGGACTATTGGACAACTATTTTCAAACACCTTGCTAAGGCATTGGATTTAAACCTGACACCATGTGCAGAAATGGCTATTTTTGTAAATAAGGAGAAAATTTAAGGATAGTATCGCCTTTGCATCCTTATTAGCACGTAGGAGAATTTTGCTGGAGTGGAAGTCACCATTTTGCCCCAAAGCCTCCTTATGGCTTAAAGACCTTATGATTTATTTAGATCTGGAGAAAATAAAGTTTAATCTTAGGGGGGCACCTGGGAAGTTTTATTCTGTTTGGGGTGGTGTGGTTGACTACATAGCTAAATTAAAGACGCTATAGGACACATGAAAAGTTCACCTTTCACAAACCAGCTTCCTTTTTTTTATTTTTTATTTACATTTATTCTGGGTGTATATTTATTATCTGCCTATGTTGAGAAGAAAGTGATGTACTAATTATTTTCCATTTGTGACTGTACCTTTAACTTATGTAGGACCTGGGGGGGGGGGGGGGGGTTGTGTGTGTATGGGGTGTGTGTTGGGTTGCTGTTCTTGGAAGTGGGTGGGGGGAAAAAGGAAAATGTGATTACTGTTCTATTGTATAGTGTAATACCTGTCAAATTCAATAAAAACATTTATTAAAAAAAAGAGAGAGAGAGCGAAGAGAGAGAGAGAGAGAGAGAGAGAGAGAGAGAGAGAGAGAGAGAGAGAGAGAGAGAGAGAGAGAGAGAGAGAGACTCTCTTCAACGGGTTGGGGTAGCAATTCTTGTTGCACCCCGGCTCAAGTGGTGGGGGACGGGTCCTGACTGTTGTTTGTGCTTACGCACCAAACAGCAGTTCAGAGTACCCACCGTTTTTGGATATATTCGAGGGAGTACTGGAAAGTGCTCCCACGGGTGATTCCCTTGTTCTACTGGGGTACTTCAACGCTCATGTTGGCAAGTACAGTAAAACCGGGAGAGGCGTGATCGGGAAGAATGGCCGCCCGGATCTGAACCCAAGTAGTGTTTTGTTATTTGACTTTTGTGCTCGTGCACCCTCAAGGACCCTACCGAGAGTATAGAGCTGGTCCACAGTTCCACGACCAGGACGAAAACCACACTGTTCTTCCTGAATCCGAGGTTCGTCTATCCGGCGTAGCCTCCTCTCCAGTACACCTGAATAGACCTTACCGGGAAGGCTGAGGAGTGTGATCCCAAGATAGTTGGAACACACCCTCCGGTTCCCCTTCTTAAAGAGAGGAACCACCATCCCCGTCTGCCAATCCAGAGGTACCGCCCCCGATGTCCACGCGATGTTGCAGAGTCTTTTCAACCAAGACAGCCCCACATCATCCAGAGCCTTAAGGAACTCCGGGTGGATAACTCCGGGCGGATCTCATCCACCCCCGGGGCCTTGCCACCGAGGAGCTTTTTAACTACCTCGGCAACCTCAGCCCCAGAAAAAGAAGAGCCCACCACAGATTCCCCAGGCACTGCTTCCTTATAGGAAGACGTGCTGGTAGGATTGAGGAGGTCTTCGAAGTAATCCCTCCACCGATCCACAACATCCGCAGTCAAGGTCAGCAGAACACCATCCCCACCATACACGGTGTTGACATTGCACTGCTTCCCCTTCCTGAGGCGGCGGATGGTGGTCCAGAATCGCTTCGAAGCCGTCCGGAAGTCGTTTTCCACGGCTTCCGAGTTTTTGCCTCTGCGACCGCTGAAGCCGCACACAGCTTGGCCTGTCGGTACCTGTCTGCTGCCTTCGGAGTCCTATGAGCCAAAAGCTGATAGGACTCTTTCTTCAGCTTGACCGCATCCCTCACCGCTGGTGTCCACCAGCGGGTTCTAGGATTACCGCCACGACAGGCACCAACCACCTTGCGGCCACAGCTCCAATCGGCCTCCTCGAAAATAAAGGTACGGAACACAATGTCCAGCACCTCCCTCGTGACATGTTCAAAGTTATTCCAGAGGTGGGAATTGAAACTCTCTCTGACAGGAGACTCTGCCAGGCGTTCCCAGCAAACCCTCACAATGCGTGTGGGCCTGCCAGGTCTGTCCGGCATCCTCCCCCACCATCGCAGCCAACTCCCCACCAGGTGGTGATCGGTATAAAGCTCTGCCTCTCTCTTCACCCGAGTGTCCAAAACATGAGACCGCAAATCCGATGACACAACTACAAAGTCGATCATGGAACTGCGGCCTAGGGTGTCCTGGTGCCAAGTGCACATATGGACCCCCTTATGTTTGAACATGGTGTTTGTTATTGACAATCTGTGACGAGCACAAAATTCCAATAACAAAACACCACTCGGGTTCAGAGCCGGGCGGCCATTCTTCCCAATCACGCCTCTCCAGGTTTCACTGTCGTTGCCAACATGAGCGTTGAAGTCCCCCAGTAGAACGAGGGAATCACCCTCTCCAGTACTCCCTCGAGTGAATCCAAAAAGGGTGGCTACTCTGAGCTGCCGTTTGGCGCGTAAGCACAAACAACAGTCAGGGCCAGTCCCCCCACCCGAAGGCGGAGGGAAGCTACCCTCTCGTCCACTGGGTTGAACTCCAACGTGCAGGCTCTGAACCGGGGGGAAACAAGAATTGCCACCCCAGCCCGTTGCCTCTCACTGCCGGCAACGCCAGAGTGGAAGAGAATCCAGCCCCTCTCAAGAGAACTGGTTCCAGAGCCCTTGCTGTGCGTCGAAGTGAGTCCGACTATATCTAGCCAGAACTTCTCCACCTCACGCACTAGCTCAGGCTCCCCCCCAGCGAGGTGACGTTCCACGTCCCAAGAGCTAGCTTATGTAGCTGAAGATCGGACCGCCAAGTGCCCAGCCTTCGGCTGCTGCCCACCTCACACTGCACCCGACCTCTATGGGCCCTGCTATGGGTGGTGAGCCCATTTGAGGGGGGCCCACGTGGCCTTTTCGGGCTGTGCCCGGCTGGACCCCATGGGGCCAGGCCCGGCCACCAGGCGCTCGCCATCGTGCCCCAGCTCCAGGCCTGGCTCCAGAGGGGGGCCCCGGTGACCCGCGTCCGGGCGAGGGAAATCTGGGTCCTTTGTTTGTGTTCTTCATAGAGCTTCGAGCTGCTCTTTGTCTGATCCCTCACCTAGGACCAAATTTCCTTGGGCGACCCTACCAGGGGGCATAGAAGCCCCCAGACAACATAGCTCCTAGGATCATTGGGACACGCAAACTCCTCTACCATGTTAAGGTGGCAGCTCAGAGAGGAGTACTTAGTTTTCATGAAAATAAAATTATATTGTGGTCTGATAGGCCTGTCAGATGATTGCAATTTTTATTAATTGTCTCAGCTTTATTCGTACAAAAAACAAAACAGATCTACTCAGGTGTTAGAGTGGTTAAGAGCGTGTCTGTGGGCGAGCAGTCAGAGACAGGAGGGGTAGAATTTTCAATTTTTTCTGCTCCATTGTCAACTTTTTATTTTGTAATCATCTATTATGATGAATAAATATGACGCTTATTGCTTTTTGATAACAATCTGGTCGGATGAATGCGACCTGAGCGCAGGAGCGTTCACATTGAGGATGCATTGCAAATATCCGAATTGCACATACAAAAGAGGCTTGGGTCGGATATTAAAAAATTGGAATTGCACTGTTTACACTGACATAAAAAAAAAATCCGGTACAGGTTGCATATGGGCAAAAAAATCTGAATTGACCGGCAGTGTGAACTTGGCCTAAAACAATCTGAAGAGATCAGTTGTGATTAATTCAATGCCCTGAAATTAGCTCTCAAACAGTGCCCAAATTAGTTAAACTTGCAGCTGTCCTCCATACACAGAGAAACCTGGGCTCAATCTTTACCTGTTTGACAATGTTTGGTCTACATTGTGAAAACTACACAGTACAGAAATAGCCCTAGTTATAAATATCTTCCCCTGTACTTCTGGCTCAGGTCGTATCACTCTGATCCAACTCCTTCACCGCTTCTCTGTCTCAAGGTGTTTCCCAGGGCTACTCCTCATTCGTTGGACCGACGAGACTCCCACACAATAGCGTCACTCACAAGCACATCACACAACGTGTCCTCTTTTTCTATTATTAGGTTGTTATCTACATTGCCTCCTAAACCATCACCCGCCATCCATTTCCACTTTCACCATCTGCCTCACCAAATTATACATAAATATATAATAAATAGAGTATAAATAGTGCCATGAAAAAAGTTAAATTTTTTTAATATCGTCCCCACTTAAAATGTTTAAAACCATCAAACACATTTAAATGATAGACAAAGATAACCAAAGTAAACAGAAAATAAAGTTTTCAAATGATGATTTAGTGTTTAAGGTAAAAAAAACAACTATCCAAGCCTACCTGGCCCTATGTAAAAATGGTCCCCCTTGTTAAATCATGAATTCATTGTGGCTAATTTTATTTTTTGGACATCTGGGTTCAATTTCACTGATCACACCCAAACCTGATTATTTTCAGACCTGTTCAACCAATAAATCATTTAAAAGGGAACTGCACTTTTTTTTTGGGTGGGGGGGGGGGGTATTTTGCCTGCTTTGTTCACAATCATTATGAGAGACAAGAACACACATGTCCTAATTTTTTTGAAAGATTTTAAAGATGATAAAAAACCCTTGCAAGAAGCGGCTAATGGGAGTCACCATTGTATCCTTCAAAGCCCGCTAAAACAACTTTCAAAACCCTCCATCAATGTTTTATATACTCGCTGCAAGTATACATAGATATGATGTAGTAACAGACACATTCATAGAAATATGTAATATGTACAATATTTACTGTATTTTGGTAATGTTAAGCAATTTTAAGCAACTTCTTTCCTCAGCGCATCTATTTCCATTCACATAGCAATTCCGACCTCCGGTACCTACTTCCGGACACAAACGCGGGTGTGTGTTCTAATCATGGAAGACTTGGTACCTAGGAAGACTGGATTACTCCCATTGGCTACATTGCTATATTTAAAAATTCCAAAACAATTTGGTGTCAAAAGTGGAATCCCTGGATGCCCTACGGCCCGGCAACGAACAATGACTTGCTCCCCACATCTACAAACGCAGATCTGCCTGTTTCCCACATTCTTCTGTACGGGAGGACCGCCCGGAAGCTGGACACTGACTGGTTACCACGGAATTCTACGACAAGCCCTTTGAGCCTTCTATATTCGCTGTACGGTAAAATTAATAATTTTCTCAATCAATTTACTAATTATTATAGTTTATTATATATGATTTTTATTTTTAAATACTACAGTCCAGTTGAAACCTAAGTAAAAAGAACAAATGACTAAAAAGAAAAACAAATCAAGAAACATTGCGTTTGAGTTCACACTTCTAATACTGGCCCATAGCAGGACAGGATCCTTAAGGTATAATAAGGAAAACACTGGGGTAGTCTAGTACAGTGGTCACCAACCTTTTTGTAGCTGCGACCGGTCAATGCTTGAAACCGGGGGGGGGGGGGGGGGGGGGGGGGTTTAAGGTATTTTTTTTAATTTTTTTTGTCATAAAGAAATACAATCATGTGTGCTTACGGAGTGTATCCCTGCAGACTATATTGATATATAATGTACATATTGTGTTTTTTATGTTGATTTATTTAAAAAAAAAATATATATATATATATATATATTTTTTTTATTTTTTTATTTTTTTATTTCTTGTGCGGCCCGGTACCAATCGGTCCGCGGCCTGGTGGTTGGGGACCACTGGTCTAGTAGACCTTGAGGTTTTTACCTCCTCGGTAATAGTATTAAGGGATATACAAACTAATAACTGACAGTAATCTGTTGATTTTGGGGTGCTCAAAACACCTGGTTGTGACATGAACAGAGTCAGCCGATTCCGGGGTGTTTCAAAAACACCTGGGCGTGACAGATTTCCAATCCATTGCATGATTTTATCGGGGTTAAGGAGACGTCCAAGCCCTTTTAGGTTCAGATTGCCATAAAATGGAATCCAAATTGAGTATGCTGGGCTAGAGTAAAAAGGTGTGGAACTCAGCATTGATTAAAGATAAGCGCAGAAAACGTTTTGATTATTGTGTTGAACATCTTAGCAAATGAGTGGAACAGTTGGGTTTCCCAAAACTCGTAGTTTGAGCAAGCGGCAGTTGGCAACTCTGATAGTGAATTTAAATTAAATTGATGATAAGGAAGCCTGTTAAAACTAAAGACTTACGGATGATTGAAAGGCATTAGAATGTTGTACATGTGGGAAAAGAAAGTGTGATAAGGACTGAGCACCAAACATGAGAAACACAATTACTCATTGCTCATGTAATGAAGAAAAAAAAACAAAAACAAAACTTTGCTGCCCTTTTTTTCCCAAACTAATCCTTTCTTTCTTCTCCACCACTGTACAAATCCCCTGCCTCCTCTGACCTCTATCTGAGGTTATTTACGACTGGATCTTCGGGGGCCTTGGATAAAAACTGGGTCCGCCGTCTGCGTCGTCAACAACAGCCACCGCCTGCCCAAGACGACCATACTACTCAGCCTATGGCTAAGGTTCTCCACAACCTTCAAGCATCAATGATTGAACACTCAGCCGCTGATGATGAACATGTCCCAGTGCTTGTGTACTGCAACATGGACGCTGAACTCCGCTTCTCTGCCATGTCCTCCCTCCAGAATGTAAACCAGGGAGGTGAGAAGTTTAGCACTCAAGACTTTCTGCCGATGATAGACGCTGGTCGGTGTCAAACTTGTCAATATATTGAAGAGCATCCTAGGGCTAGATAACCACCAGAAGATTCAAGGAACTGTTGAAGTCCAGAGACATCCTCAGCCTTGTCCCAGGAACTCCAACGAGAACAACAACAATAACCTATACGAGTTAAATGGATTATAATTTTATAGCGCTTTTCTACCTTCAAAGTACTCAAAGCGCTTTGACACTATTTCCACATTCACCCATTCACACACACATTCACAAACTGATGGCGGGAGATGCCATGCAAGGCGCTGAACACGAGCAAGGGCGAAGTGTCTTGCTCAAGAACAAAATGGATGTGACTAGGATGGTAGAAGCTGGGGATCGAACCAGAAACCCTCAGATTGCTTGCACGGCCACTCTCCCAACCGCACCACGCCGTCCCCACATCTCCACCGTTCTCCCTAACCTCTGCCCTGACCATGAGGCGTGAACAGTGACCACAACAGCATGGAGGAAGTTCTCAGAGGAGAGGGAGGTCACTGACCTCAGCAGGGCCGGTTTGACAGCGTCTGCAAAATTGGACATTGGGACAATAAACAGCAGAGGACGTGGACGTTGAAGTGAGTTGCTGTAGCGTAGAGCGCAGCTCGCCAGCTAACACCTTAGATTGACTCCAGGCTAACTCTTCGCCTAATAGGTTTAAAAGGAACCATATCAAGTTAAACCTTTAGTCGACTCTGGCGCCACACATTCTTTTGTAAAGGCCCCTGAAGTAGGGAATTCACCTGCACACAGCAATTTGTTTAGAGGATCTGGGTTTGAGCCATTTTTCAAACCTGCCTTTTGTAGTTTTTTTTTTATATGTGATGGCTCAAACACAGACTTCTGGCTTATAAATTTGCTAGGAACAGTTTGATTTTATATTTGGGTTAAATTATAACTGTGATTTTTTTTAAATGGTATACCAGTTATGCGCAAGCGCCCAGACTCAGCCTCTGACATACATTTATTGTCCTATACATGGATGTTGACCACATGCCAGACGGCAGACTCACATTGACCTGACACGCACTTAAACAGATTTTTTGCTGACTGCATCACAAGGACAAATGTTTATTTTTACAGGAAGCGCACTGCTGTTTCTGTGACTTTACCAAGAAACAAGTTTTCACGATTGATTAGTCAGACTCACACATTTCCCTTGCAAAGACAGACAACTTGCATAAGATAAACTTGGGTTGTTTCGTGCATGACTGTAACACAATGTCTAATACGCCAGACCTGTTTTTTCCTCCAGAATGCAATTGGCTACTTAATCAGCCTAAAGAACACATAGGCAACAATATCTTCTACACCCAGTGGCCTGTCTCTAATTATTTGCTGAATGAATGCACAATTGGTATACGTGTTAAACCATGTGTCAAAAAGGGTGGAAATGTGTACGATACAATATCAATTTTGGCACTTCTTGCAATCGTCACTTCCTGTTTCCGAGTTTTGACCAAAAAACTGTAATTTCCTGACTACTGATTGTCATCAAAGCTACAGGACAGCTTGCTAACATATTCGACTTCAACTCTGCCCAGCGGGAGGCACAGATTCGCTAAAATAAGCAAATCGAAAGTGGCGAAAGCCGGGGACTAACTAGCTAAATGCTAGCTCAAGCCGTTGCCTAGCAACTCAAAGCTAAACAACAAAACTGAAGGAGTTCGACATATTTTAAACGCTTCTGACAACACAAGTGATCTAGAAGAAAGGCTGGCACAGCTCCAGCCGGTGCAAAATACGTGAAAGAAAAAAAAAAAAAAACAGATCCGCCGCTTGCCGCAGAAGCTAACAACACCAACACCTTCCCTTCGCTGTCGAGCAACCATAAGCACGACAAGAGGCCGTCAATGGGGCAACGTTACCAGAGGTGGAACCAAACTTAGAAGAGTTAGGAACTCTACAAAACAATATAAATAAGACACAAAGCAATATCCAGGAACAGATGATCAACGGTGTACAAAAAGATGTTGCAGATATCCAACAACAATTATTCAAAGACAGAAAAGAATATCGTAATGATAGGATGTAACTTAGAGAGTACAAATTAAGATTCTCTCATTAAAACGGTAGTTGGAGAAGCTGAAAGAGGAGAATGCAACATTGTGCCAACAGTCGAATGCCAAGCAGCAAAACAACAGCCATTGGGACAACAGCAGTGTTGTGGAGAGCTTTAAAATAGAGATAGCAGCAGTACGCCAATGGTCGCATGCCATGTAACAAGATAACACCCATTGGGACAACAGCAGTGTTGTGGAGAATATCAAAATGGAGATAGCAGCAGTGTGCCAACAGTTGCATGCCATGCAACAAGATAACACTGATTTGAAGAACTTTAGGGAGGCTGCATTGAGACAACAGCTCAATGCCAGACAACAAGATATCACCAATCTGGGGAATACCACTGTTTTAGAAAACATCAAAGAGGAAATTGATTAGTTTACATGACAGGATGACATCATCATTGCAAGGCCACGCGTCAATCCTCAATCCTATGCAAGAGCAGTTGACAATAGAGGAGAACCAGATGGCATGGAGGCTGATTCTACAGAGCAACAAGTGGTCAACTTTCTGTAATCAAAGGGAATTGATGTCGATATGAACACCATTGTTGCATGCATTTCACTGAATAGAAGAGGCAACAACACCACGCCAGTCACCATTGTTAAGCTCGCAAACAGGAAATCCAAAATGGCATTGCTGACACAGGGAAAAAAACTGAAGGGCACAAATGTGTACATGAACGAGCACCTCACTAAACGCAAAGCTGAAATCGCCAAGAAAGCACGCGACTTGAGGAAACAGGGGAAAATTCAGGGAACTTGGAGCGTCAACTGCAAAATCTACAAAAAGCTGAATGGAGTTCCACAAGCAAGAGTCCTATTTGTCAAAGACATCAAAGATCTGGATGAATAGAAGAACTCCCAGCAACTACAACACAACAACAACAATATGGAGCCTGACGAAAAACAATCATTGACATTCGACTACAAAGTTACATGGCTCCAAGGGATTACCGAACAAGAAGATCTTTACTCAGGTGCACATCCATCTACACTTATAGACATTCATAAAGCAACACAAAATATTGCTGAACGGGAATGTATGGAACTGAAAACCTTCAGCAGCATAGATCACAATAGCCCGTAATTAGATAAGAATATAGATCCAGATAAAAAAAAAATTCTCTCACACCGGGAATAATTGTTTTTATTATACAGACAAACAAAATAACGGACAACAAACTGTCAATAATTCATTTAATAGACAACAAACTGTCGATAATTCATTTAAACAGCACAAGTTTGTAAGCAAACTACAACAATGTGAAGCATTTTTTGGAACAATTCAACAAACCCTTCAAAGTTATCGCTATCTCAGGAACATGGATGGATGCTAAAAAAGGAACGGATTTGGACCGGAAAGGATATGAACTAAATTATACCAGCAGAACCAACAAGAACGGAGGGAGAGTAGCTCTGTACGTGATGAAGAACCTAGACTACAAAGTGGAAAAAATATGCCATTAGCTATTGATAATATCTTAGAATGTATAACCATTGAAATATGTCATGAAAAAAGCAAAAACTTAATGATCAGTTGCATATATAGATCACCTACGTCAAACATTGATACGTTTGAGAACTGAATTAAAGCAACATTTACTGAAATCAGTCAAAAAATAACTTTCTTATGCAGAGACTTCAACATTGACCTCTTGAACCCTAACAAACAAAAGCCCATAGATTACTTTATTGACACAATGTAAAGCCTGAGTTTATATCCTAAAATCACAAGGCCAAGCACAATCTCAGGACACAGCACCACACTTATTGATAATATTTTGACTAATGATTTTGATAATAATACCACAAGTGGCTTGTTAATATCCGACATCAATGATCATCTGCCAGTTTTCATAATCTTTGACGGAAACTAGAAGAAGAGGAACATTGATGACAAAAAGACATTTCAAAGAATATCTACAGAACATAATATGACAGCTTTCAAAAATGATCTGAGGAATAAAAGTTGGAACAATGTACACAGTGAAAATGATGTAGATGATGCATATGGTATTTTTTAAAATATATTTTCTAAATGCTTTATGACAAACAGTCCATTGAAACAACTTCATGAGAAGCAAAATAAACATAATGAACCATGGATGACAAAAGGCCTGAAAAATGCAAAGCAACGAGAATAATACATTAAATAGAACATGTATAACACAAAGATCTACAGAGGCAGAAAACAAGTACAAAACGTATAAGAATAAGCTAACTGGCATACTACGAACACGGAGGAAAGAATATTACAGTCAATTATTGCCATCCATCCATCCATCTTCTTCAGCTTATCCGAGGTCGGGTCGCGGGGGCAGCAGCCTAAGCAGGGAAGCCCAGACTTTCCTCTCCCCAGTCACGTCGTCCAGCTCGTCCCGGGGGATCCCGAGGCGTTCCCAGGCCAGCCGAAAGACCTAGTCTTCCCAACGTGTCCTGGGTCTTCTCCGTGGCCTCCTACCGGCCGGACGTTCCCTAAACACCTCCCTATGGAGGCGTTTGGGTGGCATTTTGACCAGATGCCCGAACCATGTCATCTGGCTCCTCTCGATGTGGAGGAGCAGCGGCTTTACTTTGAGCTCCCCCCAGATGGCAGAGCTTCTCACCCTATCTCTAAGGGAGAGCCCTACCACCCGGCGGAGGAAACTAATTTCGGCCGCTTGTACCCATGATCTTGTCCTTTCGGTCATAACCCAAAGCTCATGACCATAGGTGAGGATGGGAACGTAGATCGACCGGTAAACAGAGCTTTGCCTTCCGGCTCAGCGCCTTCTTCACCACAATGGATCGATACAGCGTCCGCATTACTAAAGACGCCGCACCGATCCGTCTGTCGATCTCACGATCCACTCTTCCCTCACTCGTGAACAAGACTCCAAGGTACTTGAACTCCTCCACTTGGGGCAGGGTCTCCTCCATGGCACTCCATTCTTTTCCGGGTGACAACCATGGACTCGGACTTGGAGGTGCTGATTCTCATCCCAGTCGCTTCACACTCGGCTGCGAAACCGATCCAGTGAGAGCTGAAGATCCTCCCATGCAAACTCAAAGACCCTGCCGAGAGTATAGAGCTGGTCCACAGTTCCACGACCAGGACGAAAACCACACTGTTCCTCCTGAAACCGAGGTTCGACTATCTGGCGTAGCCTCCTCTCCAGTAAATCTGAATAGATCTTACCGGGAAGGCTGAGGAGTGTAGTCCCACGATAGTTGGAACACACCCTCCGGTTCCCCTTCTTAGAGAAAGGAACCACCACCCCGGTCTACCAATCTAGAGGTACCGCCCCTGATGTCCACGCGATGCTGCATAGTCTTGTCAACCAAGACAGCCCCACATCATCCAGAGTCTTAGGGAACTCCGGGCGGATCTTGCCACCGAGGAGCTTTTTAACTACCTCAGCAACCTCAGCCCCAGAAATAGAAGAGCCCACCACACATTCCCCAGGCACTGCTTCCTTATAAGAGGACGTGTTGGTGGGATTGAGGAGGTCTTCGAAGTATTCCCTCCACCGATCCACAACATCCGCAGTCGAGGTCAGCAGAACACCATCCTCACCATACACGGTGTTGACAGTGCACTGCTTCCCCTTCCTGAGGCGGCGGATGGTGGTCCAAAATCACTTCGAAGCCGTCTGGAAGTCGTTTTTCATGGCGTCCCCGAACTTCTCCCATGTCTGAGTTTTTGCCTCCGTGACCGCTGAAGCCGCACACTGCTTGGCCTGTCGGTACCTGTCTGCTGCCTCCGGAGTCCTATCAGCCAAAAGAACCTGATAGGACTCTTTCTTCAGCTTGATGACATCCCTCACCGCTGGTGTCCACCAACGGGTTCTAGGATTACCGCCACGACAGGCACCAACTACCTTGCGGCCACAGCTCCAATCAGCCGCCTCGACAATAGAGGTGCGGAACATGGTCCACTCGGACTCAATGTCCAGCACCTCCCTCGTGACATGTTCAAAGTTCTTCCGAAGGTGGGCATTGAAACTCTCTCTGACAGGAGACTCTGCTCGGCGTTCCCAGCAGACCCTCACAATGCGTTTGGGCCTGCCAGGTCTGTCCGGCATCCTCCTCCACCATCACAGCCTACTCACCACCAGGTGGTGATTGGTAGAAAGCTCCGCCTCTCTCTTCACCCGTGTGTCCAAAACATGAGTCAATTATTGGACCACAACAAAAACAATATGAGAGCAACATGGGGCATCCTAAATAGCATTAATAAAAATTGTGCTAAGAGGGATTATCTTAAATACTTCATAGATGGAAATGTAAAAATGTGCTGCTGCAGTGTTTATGGATTTAACAAAAACATTTGACACAATCAAACACAGTATTTAATAAACAAATTAGAAAGGTATGGAATCAGATGGTTGGTCTTGAACTGGTTAAGAAGCTACTTTAATGAACAGGAAGCAGTATGTGAAGATAGGCAAACACTTCTGCAGAGCTGAGTATATTTTGTGGCACGCCTCAGGGATCAAACGACATTTGTAAAGTTACAAAGGACTTAAAGTTAGTATTATTTGCAAATGATCCAACTGTGTTTTGTTCAGGAGAGAACACACAAAAGCTAATACAAATAACAGAAGAAATGAACAAATTAAAAAGATGGTTTGACAAAAACAGACTATCTTTGAATCTCAGTAAAACTAAAATAATGTTATTTGGTAATAGTAGAAGGGAAAGTCAAACACAAATACAAATAGACAGAGTAGACATTGAAAGGGTAAAAGAAAAAACATGTTGGGTGTAATAATGGATGATAAAATGAACTGGAGGCCTCATGTAAAAAATATACAACATAAAGTAGCAAGAAACACGTAATGAATAAAGCAAAATATTTTCTAGACTAAAAATCATTCCATATTCTCTACTGTATCAGAATAGTTTTATTGCCATTGTTTGAGAACGGGTTCACAAACTAGGAATTTTTCTTGGTGCAAACGTGCGACATAAAACACATTTAACACATATTTGGTAATAAAAAGAGCTGTGACTGAGCTATCAGATAGACTTAGAAGGAATTCAAGGAGCTGCTGTTAGGAGTTATTGTTCATTTGCCTGATGGCCGAGGGGAAAAAACTGTTCAGGTGGCGGGTGGTGTGGGTCTGGATGGAGCGTAGTCTCCTACTGCTCGCTAGTGTTACCATAGCTGAGTTATTGCATAGAAATATGGGGAAACACTACAAATGTACGCTTCATTCACTAACACTAGAAGTCCCAGCATTTTTCTGTCTACCTAGAAGACCCAGAGAGGGGTCATTTGGCCCGACGCTTTTCCCGAATACACTAATCACTCATTTTGTTATGGTAATGAGGCTGTTAGGGGCAGTTTGTCTAGGTAGACAGAAAAATTATACATGTGGGAAATGCCGAAAGGAGCAATGGCAGTGCCAGGATTGTGAGTGACTGCTCAAATGTATGTCAGTCACGTTTACATGGACATGGTTTTTCATTCTTTGTAAATATGCTTTTTTCTTTGTAAATTTTTTTTTTAAAACTATTTTTGGCACACAAAAATAACAATTGCTTCTGCAACAACCCTCCACACCAAAACTGGGAAAACAGTTGCTTTTTCATTCTTTGTAAATATGTTTTGTTTTGTATTTTTTTTAACAATAAATGTCAGAGTGTTGATCCCTTCATTCTGTTGATCCTTGCAAAAACACACACAACCTACCTCAGAACTAAAGCTTGAGCTGTAAGGTCCCCTCCCCCACACAGGCTCAAGTGGCCCCCTGCCGTGTGCCACTAACAGCCACATTTTCATAACAAAAGGAGTGTCCACAGGGGGGACTAGGGGTCAAATGACCCTCTTGTGTGTTTTCTAGGTAAAAATGTCAATTGACCCTTCTCTGGGACTTCGCGTGCTAACGGTGTTACAAAAAAGATCAATAAGAATAATACATAATGTTGGATATAGAGAACATACAAACCCTTTATTTATTGAATCACAAATATTGAAAATCAACGATTTGGTGCATTTGCAAACAGCTAACATTATGTACAAAGCAAATTATAGCCTGCTACCCAAAACACTTTTTCTCAACAAAAGAGGAGAAATATGACCTTAGAAGAAAATCTAATTTAAAACATTTGTATGCGCGTACAACTCTTAAAACCTCTGGTATATCTGTATGTGAAATTAAATTATGGAATGGCTGTGAAACCAAATAAATCAAACAAAGCACCAAAGTGATTCAGTTTAAGAGTCTGTTCAAACTACAAGTGTTCACAAAGTACAAAGAAGAACAATTATGATTAACATCTTGAACTTTAAAAAAAAAATATTATTTTGTATGTATTAAATATTTGTTTACTTACTATGGTATATTATTTATTTATTCACTGTTCTGTTACAAACAGAGAACAAGGAAATGGGATAAAAATGCTATGATATGAAAAGGGTTAGGATTAAATAAGCTCTGCTTCTTCGTACTCCTTTTCGGACGTGCTATAATGAAACAACTGGAAATATGTGATGCATTACATTGTATCGTATGCATGTTCGTAATAAACTGAAACTGAACTGAAATATACATTTTCAGCAACTTCGCTGAGTGGAAGCGAACAAAGAGGGAGACAGTAAGGAGGAGGAGGACTTCTAGAGGGGCCCTCACTTCAGCACCTTCACCCCCACCTCCTTATAAATAACACTGATTTAGCAGCAACTGATTGCCGTGGAGGTTTGATTACAAAAAAAGAGAAAACTTGTGTTGACATTTGACCTATTATTTAAAATCAATTAGCATACATTGTTATCTTGCACACGACGGAAATAAATGTTAACCTCTGCTTGGTTGGATCCCCTGCTGTTTACAATGCGGGAGGTGCCCCAGGCCTCCACGGGGTTTTCCCCCTTTGAATTATTATATGGCAAGAAGCCGCACGGGGTTCTGGACCTCATTAAAGAAAGCTGGGAAGAAGGTCCAAGCCCCAGCAAAAATGAAATTCAATATGTGATCGACCTGCGAGCAAAACTCCAGACGGTAGGGCACTTGTCACGTGAGAATTTGCTCTGGGCCCAGGAACGTCAACAGCGCTTGTATAACAGGGGGACTCAGCTAAAACATTTTCACCGAGAGAAAAAGTGGTTGTGTTACTTCCAACACTCCTCGAAATTACTCGCCAAGTGGCAAGGACCCTTTGTGGTCACACGGCAAGTGAGCGATGTGGATTATGAGGTCCGGCGCTCGGACTCTCAAATTTACAGTCTAAACCTCCTGAAGGCATTGAAGGAGGAATAGCCTGTTTCCATGGTGACGGTGGTCGAGGAGGAGGAGGAGTTCGGGCCGGAGATCCAGCGCTCTGCCCCGCCCTCCTCTGTGATAATCAGCTCACGTTAGCGCAGAAAGCAGATGTTGCCAAGCTGCAGCAGCGCTTTTCTGATGTGTTCTCCCCTCGGCCCGGCCGCACGAACCTCATCCAGCATCACATTGAGACCAGCCCGGGTGTTACGGTGTGGTCCTGGCCCTACAGGCTCCCCGAACACAAATGCAAAGTGGTTCAGGAGGAATTCAAATCCATGCTGGAGTTGGAGGTAGTAGAAGAATCCCACAGTGCGTGGTGCAGCCCCATCGTTCTGGTAGGGAAGAAGGATGGGTCTGTGCGGTTCTGTGTGGATTACAACAAGGTAAATGAGGTGTCACGTTTTGACGCCTACCCAATGCCCCGCGTCAACGAGCTCCTGGATCGGCTGGGTACTGCTCGCTTTTTTACGACACTGGATTTGACCAAGGGCTACTGGCAGATTCCCTTGTCGCCAGAGTCTAAGGAAAAAAAACGGCATTTTCCACTCCAGAAGGTTTATACCAATTTGTAACACTTCCGTTTGGCTTGTTCGGTGCGCCCGCCACGTTCCAGCGCCTAATGGACCAGGTACTGCGCCCTCACGCTGCATACGCGGCCGCCTACCTGGATGACGTCATCATCCAGAGTAGTGGCTGGGAAGAACACATGTGGTAGGTGGGGGCAGTACTCGAGTCCCTAAGGCAGGCGGGGCTCACCACCAACCCGGCGAAGTGTGCAGTTGGCCGGAGGGAAGTACGCCCGCAGGTAGACAAAACAGCGGCAATTGCGGCCTGCCCAACCCCCAAGACGAAAAAAGAGGTGAGGCAGTTTTTGGGTCTGGCAGATTACTACCGGAGGTTTATCCCCCGGTTTGCGGACCTGACCAGCCCACTAACTGACCTCACCCGAAAGGGTGCTCCAGATCTGGTCCTGTGGACAGAACAGTGCCAGCAGGCGTTTGAGAGGGTTAAAAAGGCCCTCTGCGAGGTGCCGGTCCTGCACATGCCTGATTTTTCTCTCCCGTTTTGTCTGCAGGCTGACGCGTCGGGCAAAGGACTGGGAGTTGTTTTGTCCCAGCAGGTGGAGGGCGTCGACCGCCCCATCCTATATATCAGCCGGAAGCTCTCCGACCGGGAGGCGAGGTTCAGCATAGTGGAGAGGGAGTGCCTCGGTCGGGGCCCTCTGGTACTACCTCCTGGGGCGCTCATTCAGTCTCTGCTCGGACCACAAACCCCCACAGTGGCTCCACCGCATAAAAGATGCCAACACGCGGATCACCCGTTGGTACCTAGCTTTACAACCCTACAATTTTAGAGTGATCCACGGACCGGGAGTGCAGATGGCCTAGCCGACTTCCTCTCCCGCTCCCTCACGGGGGGGGGCTTCCCAGCCTGCGTCTGGCAGTGGAGGTATGTGGAGGGGGGCGTGGCCTGCAATCCTGCAGCGGAACGGGGTGTGCCAGGACCGGCCTCGAAGTCAGCAACAGGTGCGTAGATGGCCCAGGTAGGCCTTGTTATCTAATCACCTGTCGCTCTCTATAAGCAGCAGCCGGGAGGAGAGAGGCTGTTGGAGCTGGAGGGGAGCTGGCGTGAGAGCGAGAGCGAGACTGAAAGAGACTAAAAGACAATTGCTGGAAAGCAACCTGAAGACATTACGTCAAAATAAAACTGCATTGTAACCCTGAAACGGGTTCTCTGTTGGTGCTTTTTTTCCAAAGAACCCCCTGGAGTGCAACCTCCACAATTAGCAATTATATCACATTATAGTATAGTATAACTAATATTGTTCTCAGTCACCCATAACAAATTTCACACATGCATGCATGCCATGTGGTGTTAATTTTGTTGACTAAAAATTATTGTCTTAGCTATCGTCAACAACCTATTTTTTAATGACTAAAATAGGACGATAACGAATCACAACAAATGCACTTTGACAAACACAATGAGGAAATTGACAATTTAGTCTGTGAATAAAAACGAGACACAAATGTTGACAGAGACAAAATCTAATCATATTTAATTTTGTCTTTAGGCAGGTGGGACACGTTTTCCAATCACAGTTGCGTGTTGGAGAGGGGCAGGGGTTAAATCACAAAGAAGTCCAATCAGAACTATTGTCTTTGTAAGGCTGCAGTGTTTTGGCCTTTTTACTGGGAAAACAAGACTGTATTATAGAAATTTAACAATAATCAGTATTAATTATGACCGCAACAAAACTCCCCACAGTTAGTATTACCCTTTTGAATTAAAATGATCAAAAAAACAAAATTGATAACTGTACTTTGATAAACTCACAGACTGACTGGTGCCAGATCGCAAGCTTAAATGCTGGCATGAAAACATTAACGTTTTATTAACCCCACTAAGAAACAACATACTCCAACCCAACCTTATATTAACATATTACTGCCTGAGCAACTAAGATATTAAATTGTGCACATTGAACCTTCAAGATGTGCTGTCTTAGAACAGAATTACGATGATCGATCTCCTCACAGGAAAAGAGACAATGTGTTTTATGGCGCATTCGAGGTCCGCTGAACAGAGTAGGACAAAATAAATAAATAATCATAATAAATGTTCTTTTTTTATGTATTTTCTTATTTGAATAAATATATAAAGTGCTACAATACAAATCAATATTTAAAAAAATAAAAGCTTAGCTTTTAATACAGATACAATACTAAGACTAAAACACTATCGGTAAAGCATAAGCAACACAGAACATGCAACATAGTGGCTGTTCTAACAGTGTGCCTATTTATTTCAGTTATGTTGGAAAAAATATAACTTGGTGAAAAAATATGTGTATAAGTACTTTTAAAACACATTTACCAATACCAAAATAATAATGATAACCGTGATAATATTGGTCAGAATGTGAAATTCTCATATGGTTAAATGTCCATATGTTGTTACACACCTCAATACAATATGTCTTCTATACCTGGAAGAAAGAGACAGCATATGGAAACACTGTTTACGGGCTAACCAGGGGCCTCACTAGCTTTTAAGGACAGGGGGGGCTTAGCCCCCAGGAGATGCACAGGATGCGAGCGAACGTAGCGCACGAGCACAAAACTTCACAAACGGCTAACAAAGACTTAGAAATTAATCATTGTTATTATTATTATTTCAGTGGGTTTATTTTCAATCTGTGTTCATTACAACAAAAAAACATGGGTTTGCACAGTGACATTTTGTTTACAGCATCAACGAGAAACAATTACTTGCATGATCCTTCAAGATACGCTGAAACACAATGAAAGTCATGGCATTAGCCTCTATGTTATTCATTCACAACATAGAGGCTAATGCCACCACTTTAGCTCACAATACAATAATTGTTTGTTCCCAAATATTTTGAAGTTGCACAGATTACATTTTGGGCACATATGTGACTAAAATGGTTGTAAATTCAAGCCCTGGAAATATTACTTAATTACTTGAATTAAAGTAATATCTGGATCGGGATAATTTGGCTTGTATATAATATATATATATATATATATATATATATATATATATATATATATATATATATATATATATATATATATATATATATATATATATATATTTAGCAAGCCGTTAAGGAAATTAAATATATATGGAAGTCTGAATAGAAATGAGAAACTTTTATATATACTGTAAATAAGAAAGACTTAGAGTCCGTCTGCTGATCTGAAAAAGAGCCAAAACTGTCAAAGAGCTGAGGGACCATCTTCAAAGTGCGATGCTGAAACAAATAATGCAAACAATAAAATGTAACTTCCATGGTTTGGGATTAACGTAGTCCCGTCGTCCCGGGGACGGTAAAAAAAAATGCACAGGACGAAATTAAATGCTCCCCGGGACGATGGCTTTTAACCATTTTCTTTTTATGTATTTATTCATTTTACATTTTATATTAAATGTCTTGGTTTTTCCACCCTCTGAAAATCCTATGAAATGTTTAACAAGCATCCTATAATAATACACCAGCTATTAATGTAACAATACAATAAAACAAATAAATTTAATGATGTTTGAGTTTGAGTTTGAGTTTATTTCGAACATGCAAGCATACAACATGATACATCACAATTTCCAGTTTCTCTTTTCAACATGTTTGAAAAGGAGTAGGAAGAAGCAGAGCTTATTTAATCCTACCCCTTTTCTTTTACATAACAGTTGCTAAACTTTTTTGTTCACTTCCTGTTCTCAATTTATTCACAATGTACTCCATAAGTAATCACAATAAAAATAAATAGATAAATAATAATTGGTGAAGTAAGTTACATTTCATATGATGAGATAAGTAAGATTATTTTCAGAGTGAAAGAATGGATGAATTAAATAAATTCAGAATGTTTATCATGGTTCTTCTTCTTTGTACTTTGTAAACACTTTAAGTTTGAAGAGTTTCTTGAAGTGGATCATATTAGTACATTGTTTGATTGCTTTGCTTAATCCATTCCATAATTGAATTCCACATACTGATATACTGAAGGTCTTAAGTGTTGTACGTGCATACAAATGTTTTAAATTACATTTTTCTCAAAAATTATATTTCTCCTCTTTTTTTGAGAAGAATTGTTCTATATTCTTGGGTAGCAGGTTATAGTTTGCTTTGTGTATAATTTTAGCTGTTTGCAAATTCACTATGTCGTGGAATTTCAGTATCTTTGATTCAATAAATAAAGGATTTGTATGTTCTCTATATCCAACATTATGTATTATTCTAACTGATCTTTTTTGTAACACCGAGAATGAATGAAGTGTACTTTTGTAATTATTTCCCCATATTTCTACACAGTAACTCAGATATGGTAACACTAGTGAGCAGTAGAGAATATGAAGTGATTTTTTGTCTAGAACATGTTTTGCTTTATTCATTATTGACGTGTTTCTTGCTACTTTATGTTGTATATTTTTTATGTGAGATTTCCAGTTCAATTTATCATCAATCATTATACCTAGAAATTTGGTTTCATTTACTCTTTCAATTTCTTTTCCGTCTATTTGTATTTGTGTTTGACTTTCTCTTCTACTGTTACCAAATAGCATAATTTTACTTTTACTGAGATTCAACGATAGTCTGTTTTTGTCAAACCATCTTTTTAATTTGTTAATTTCTTCTGTTATTATTTGTATTAACTTCTGTGTGTAACTCCTGAACAAAACGCAGTTGTATCATCCGCAAATAGTACTAACTTTAAATCTTTTGTAACTTTACAAATGTCATTTATATAGAGATTGAATAATTTAGGTCCTAGTATTGATCCCTGAGGTACACCACAGGATATATTTAGCGTTGTAGACGTGTGTTCGCCTAGCTTCACGTATTGTTTCCTGTTCGTTAGATAACTTCTTATCCAGTTTAAGACTAACCCTCTGATGCCATATCGTTCTAGTTTTTTGATTAAAATATTGTGATTGATAGTGTCAAATGCTTTAGTTAGATCCATGAACACTGCTGCTGCACATTTTTTACTATCTATTGCATTGGTAATTTCTTCCGTAATTTCAATTAAAGCCATTGAAGTTGAAACATTAGCTCTGTATCCATATTGGTTCTCTTCGAGTATTCTATTTTTATTTATGAAACTCTCTAATCTGTTATTGAACAGTTTTTCAATGATTTTAGAAAATTGTGGATGTAAAGAAACAGGTCTATAATTTGTAAATTGATGTTTGTCTCCAGTCTTATAAATTGGTGCAACTTTAGCTATTTGTATTTTGTTTGGAAATGTACCTGTTTGAAATGATAGGTTACTAATATACATTAATGGTCCTGAGATCTCTTCTATAACCGTTTTTATCGTTTCCATATCAATTCCGTTACAATCAGTTGAAGTCTTAGATTTACATTTTTTCACGATTGTAACTATTTCCTCCTGTGTCACATTACTGAGGAACATGGAGTTGGGATTTCGCTCTATGGTATCATTATAGTCCTCGATTGAAACTGGGTCTGGAATCCTTTCTTCCAATTTTGGTCCAATATTTACAAAATAATTATTGAAGCTTTCAACTACTTCCTTTATGTTGTCATTTTTTTAATTTCCGTCTAAGAAGTATTGGGGTTAGTCCCTCTTTGTGCCATTTTTGATAATGCTATTAAGGATGCCCCATGTTGCTCTCATATTATTTTTGTTCCTATCCAAAAATTCACTGTAATATTCTTTTCTACATGATCGTAGTATGTCTGTTAACTTGTTTTTATACTTTTTGTACTTAATTTCTGCCTCTGTAGTTTTTTGTGCTATAAATTTCCTATATAGTGTATTCTTTTTCTTACAAGCATTTTTTAATCCTTTTGTCATCCGTGGTTGATTATTCTTTCTCTGTTTATTACTGAGTTGTATCCATGGACAATGTTTGTCAAAAAGTATTATGAACTTGTATAAGAAATGTTTGTATGCTTCATCAACCTCTTTTTCATTGTACACATTGTCCCAATCTTGCTTTTGTAGCTCAATTTTGAAGGCAATCATCCTCTTCTCTGTGCACAGTCTTCGAAATGTCCTTTTGTCTTCCATGTTCTTCTTGTAGTTTCCATCATATATTGTAAAAACTGGCAGAAGATCACTAACGTCGGTTATAAGTAGACCACTTGTAGTGTTATTATCAAAATCATTGGTAAAAATATTATCAATAAGCGTGGCACAGTGTGCTGTGATTCTGCTTGGCTTTGTGATTTTAGGATATAAACTGATGCTGTACATTGTATCAAGGAAGTCATCAATAGACTTTTGCTTGTTAGGGTTCAATAAATCAATATTAAAGTCACCACATAGGAACATTATTCTTTGACCATTGTCCATGTAAGTTGCTTTGATCCATTCTTCAAATGTTTCTATACTTGACTTAGGTGATCTATATATACAACTAATGAAAATGTTTTTGATTTTTTTCCTGACATATTTCAATGGTTTTACATTCTAAGATATTATCTATAGCAAATGACATGTTTTTTACCACTTTGTAGTTCAGGTTCTTCATCACGTACACAGCTACTCCTCCTCCATTTTTGTTGGTTCTGTTGATGTAGTTTAGTTCATATCCTTCCAGATCAAAATCTATTCCTTTTTTATCATCAATCCATGTTTCTGTGACAGCAATCACTTTGAAGGGTTCGTTGATGTGTTCCAAAAAGTTCTTAATGTTGTTGTAATTTGCATACAAGCTTCTGCTATTAAAATGAATATTTGACAATTTGTTATCACATTCAATGTTGCTATTATATTGATCCTCTGTATAATAAAAACAATTATTACTGATGTGGGAGAAAACATTTGTATCTGGATCTATATCATTTTCCAAATCCTGGTTTTTGTGATCTTTGTTGCAGACATTTTTTAGTTCCATATTTTCTTGTTCAACAATCTTTGATGTTGTTTCAATAATCTCTATAAATGTAGGTGGATGCAATCCTGAATGTAGGTCGTCTTGTTTAGTCGTCCCTTGGAACATAGTAGTGTCGATGCTGGGTGTTTGTTTTCTGTCAGAGTCCATTATCATCGTTGTTGTGGAAGCTGTTTCAACTTTAAAAATTGTCCAGGTCCTTGATGTCATGAACAACAATTACTCTTGCTTCTGGACCTCCATTCAGCTTGATGTAGATTTTACAGTTGGCGCTCCAAGTTCCCTGGATTTTTCCCTCCTTTCTCAAGTCGCATGCTTTCTTGGCGATTCCAGCATTACGTTTTGTGAGATGCTCATTCATGTACACATTTGTTCCCTTCAGCTTCTTTCCCTGTCTCAGCAGTGCCATTTTAGATTTTCTGTTTACGAGTTTCACAAGCACGACTGGAGTGACGTTGTTGTTTCTTCCGTTCAGTGGGATGCATGTTTCGATGGTATTAATGTCAATTTCAATTTCCTTTGATTGCAGAAAGTTGACCACTTGCTGTTCTGCTGAGACCATATCCATTTCATCAGGTTCACCTTCATTATTCACAGCTTTCGCATAGGATCTTGGTTTAATTCGGTGCCCTGTCACGATGATATCATTCATTCGTTTGTCCTGATCCATTTCATCTATGATATTCCTCAGCATGTTGTTGTCTTCTTGAAGGATCTTCATTTGTTTGCTCATTTCAGTGGCTTCATTATTTCTTCTGTTGTTCTGAGATTGCAGATTTTCTATATTTTGCTGCAGACTTTTCACATCTTGTTTGTGTTCTGCTGTTACTTTTCTCAGATATTATTTCATTTCTTCTTTCATTTCTTCTTTCATTTCTTTCATTTCTTCTTTCATTTCGTTAAGTTTTTGTAGTATCGCTTCTTGATTCCCATCATGTCCTGTGTCCAACCTCAAATCTTGTTCCCAGTTGTGTTCTGTGTCAGCTGACCCCGAACGTTTCGGGATTTCAATCTTTCCTTTACCTTTTCGCATCGCGGCAGTCGCTGACGTCAGGGCCTCTTGTATCTTAACGGCAGTTGCTTCTTTGGCGACTTGCGGCACTTTAACTTGTTTTTTCCAACAATTTCGTATCTTGCGCCGTTCAGAGATCAATTTGAGGTGTCAGCCTGTCAACTTATATCACTCTGCGACGTTGGGATCACTTTAAAACAGCTGTAAACTCGCCGTAGCTTTTGGTTGCTAGGCAACCGCTTTGAACTGCGGCAAGGCGCCTTTGGCTTGAGGCTAACGGCTCTTCCAACTCGCCTTATTTCAGCGTATCAGTGCCTCTCTACTGTCCAAAATCATATCGAAGATGCCAGGGTACTCTCCTGTGGCTGTGATCGCAAATCAGTGGTCAAAATCTTCAGATTTAACAAAAAACTCCGGTAGCAGAAGCGGAGCCTTATTCTTTTGCGTCCTTTCTCATTGACAGGAAGTGACGATATTTTTTTTCATTATTTTAACAATAGGCTAATGTATATTACTTTATATTGATTCTACAAGAAACACAAAACTTAAAAACTAAATTATTTACAATTGCAGACACAAGGTTCTTGTTCTGCAGTGCTGTGTGCTAATGTGCTTCGTACACCTGCAGGACCGCAAGCAAGGTCGCAGAGAAAATGCGAACTGGATTTTGAGTGATGTGGGCATTTTCTATATGAACAAGTCCAAGGACCGCAAGCAAGGTCGCAGAGAAAATGCGGACTGGATTTTGAGTGATGTGGGCATTTTCTATATGAACAACTGGAATGGATTGGATACCGACGCACTAAAGGGGCTCTCTACCTTACGCTATGAAGTGAGGGGAAACTGAGTAATTAATAATGACAGGTTATATGATTATTTATTCAAACTCATATTCGGGCCACTTTATAATGAATATGTCGGCATGTATTTGTAAAAAAAAATAAAATAAAAAATAATATATATATATATATATATATATATATATTTTTTTTTTTAACACCAAATTATTTAGGGGGCTTTAAAACATTTTAGGGGGGGTTGAGCCCCCCTAAAATAGGCCTAACAACGCCAATGGGGCTAACCATCCGGACATCTACGCAACAGCTAATATTTCTAAATTACTCACACTCTAGTGAAATATTGTTTCTGTTAAAGACAATAGAGCAGGAGCAAGACAGCTCACTCTTCCACAACTTTTGTCGTATATCATGGGCAAGTTTGTCCACCAATAATAAGCCAAGATACCCGTACAGTGCACTTTAGTTAATGTCCTCGACACAATGTTCAATTAATTGCACAACTTGACAACCCAAAAGAGCAGATTTGTCATTTTTTTAAGCGAACATACACAAATAAAGACAGGAATGTGAGATATATTTACGTTCTAGATTTATAACTGCAGCTGTATTTAAACGGGACAGTGGCCAAGGCACCAATTGTGTACCGCCAGTGTAGTTATTCACAATGTAGAGTAAAACTAGTTTGTTTCTTCATATGACCATATTAGTCATATATTATTAAACATTTGAAAAAAATGCTTAATTTCAGTTAAAATTATAACACACAGTAAGATTAGTATTGAGTGCAGGTTTTGTTCTGAATTTAGTTTTTGAGATCCTCTGCAATAACCTTAAAGTGATTTCAAGATGAGTCATACATATTGGTCGACAAAACTTCCTATAATTTTAGTCTACTATTATGTTGAGGACTTTTGTGGACTAAAACTAGGCTAAAACTAAATCGATTTAATTGACTAAACTATGACGAAAACTAAAATAAGTTTTCGTCAAAAGACTGTGAAAAACTAACTTAAAAACTGCTGTCAAAATCAACACTGATCCCAGGGCTACAGCCGTAACTGTGGCCATAAGCCTGCAAGTCACCATGCTGTGCCCTATCTTTTGACAGACTGCAGGCCAAGCTGGCGGTGATTTGGGATGGGTCCAACAATGGAGGAGCTCCATGTGCCAATGGCCTTGAGTTTCACTGTAAAATAAGTCACCAAGAAGAGGACAAAAAGAGCAATTTTATCCCCAGCTGTGTCAGCTGTCATTGCTTGAATACTGTACAAGCAAGCACAGGAAAATAGGCAATTAGAATAAAATTAGGTGTTGAACGAAGAACACTGCTTTGTGATAATGTCAATTAAACAGTCAAAGAGCAGAATTCTAGGAGGTGAAAATGTTTCTAGAATTGATTGATTGATTGATTGAGACTTTTATTAGTAGGTTGCACAGAGAAGTACATATTCCGTACAATTGACCACTAAATGGTAACACCCGAATAAGTTTTTCAACTTGTTTAAGTCGGGGTCCACTTAAGTTGATTCATGATACAGATATATACTATCATATATATGCTATCATCATAATACAGTCATCACACAAGATAATCACGTTGAATTATTTACAATCCGGGGTGTGGAGGCGGGGGTGGGGGTGGGGGGGGGGGGGGTTGTGGCGGATTGGGTTAGGTTTGGTTGTTATTATCAGTCATCAACAATTGAGAACAGAGAAATGGATATTGGAACAGTGTAGGTCTGACTTGGTAGGATATGGACAGCAAGTAGTGGACAGAGAGAGAGAGAGAGAGAGAGAGAGAGAAAGAGAGAGAGAGAAAGAGAGAGAGAGAGAGAGAGCGAGAGAGAGATCAGAAGGCATAAGAAAAATTATCTGCATTTGATTGTTTACATTTGATTATTAACAATCCGGGGAGGGTGATAGTTTAGGGTTGTAGCTGCCCGGAGGTGAACTTTTATTGCGGTTTTGAAGGAGGATAGAGATGCCCTTTTTTGTATACCTGTTGGGAGCACATTCCACATTGATGTGGCATAGAAATAGAATGAGTTAAGACCTTTGTTAGTTCGGAATCTGGGTTTAACGTGGTTAGTGGAGCTCCACCTGGTGTTGTGGTTATGGTGGTCATTTACGTTAAGGTAGTAGTTTGACATGTACTTCGGTATCAGGGAGGTGTAGCGGATTTTATAGACTAGGCTCAGTGCAAGTTGTTTTACTCTGTCCTCCACCCTGAGCCAGCCCACTTTGGAGAAGGGAATAGGAGTGAGGTGGGATCTGGGGTGGAGGTCTAGAAGTAATCTGACTAGCTTGTTCTGGGATGTTTGGAGTTTAGATTTGAAACGGTGGAAGTAAAGCAAAGGATTGCTTTACTAATTTTACTCTTGTACTGTATTTGCTTCTTGGAGCCAGAAGTGTATGAACAATGACAAATTTGATGTTCATGGGTGACGTAGCATGGCGTGATACGTTCATTAGCTTGCCCCCAGAAGAAATCAGAGCACAGCTGAGTTAGTGGGACAACACAGCACTTAGCTTTGTGGACCTTAGCCTGGGGAAATGCAAGGAGACAGTCAGACACATGTAGCTCATGGATTGGAGAAAAGGGAGCTACGAGTCATTGCATGGCCTTGGGAAGTTTAGCATTAGAATAGCATCATGCCTTGACATTACCACCAAGCTTTGCACAAAACTAGATGCATCACCCCACCCCTCCCCCAAATACTCAGCCTCAAGCCTCCAACTTACAGCTCCTCTCCTCCGTGGCCTTTGTCGGGATCTCCTCCACACAATCAGCTGGAAACCAGCCCAACTGGCCGTGGGTGCTACCCTCCCAGAAGCCCCCTTCTCCGATGCTGAGAACTGGGCCGAGGGAAAAGGAGGAGGAAAGTAAAAAGGACGTTAGCTACCACAACAAACAATAAACACCTAATTATAGTAGGATATTTCCTAGTACAAATTCTTCAAAAATATATTACTCAGCTGTAACTGACCAATAAGATACATAATGCACACCCGAGTTATAATGTAATCGGTAGTTAGCTGTTGATAATATTGTAACTTAATCTCACATGCAAGCAAGAAAAAAACTTTGCCTCCTCCTTGCTAACTCACAGGACATCTCTGTAACAGAATTCTAAGCTGGAACTCGTATACAGGGGTAACTCGGCTTACAAGTGCCTCAAATCATGAATTTTTGGGGGAACGAGCTGTCCTTCAGCTAATTTTTATGCTTTAGCTAGCGAGCAGAAATTCATGTTATGAGCCTCCCCATCGCTAGTTGGTGTAGCGAAATTCCCAGCTAACCCCACAAGATTCAACAAAAAACATACAGTGTCTCACTCCTTGTAGGGTTGGGTATCGAGCATCAATGGGTCTCCTGGATTGATTGAAACTTTTATTAGTAGATTGCCCAGTACAGAACATATTCCGTACAATTGACCACTAAATGGTAACACTGAATAAGTTTTTCAACTTGTTTAAGTCGGTCAGGTCCACGTTAATCAATTCATGGTACAAATATATACTATCAGCATAATACAGTCATCACACAAGTTAATTATCAGAGTATATACATTTAATTATTTACATTATTTACAATCCAGGGGGTGGGATGTGAAGGGGGTTGGGGCGGGGGGGGATGTCCTGTTTTGGGGTTGTCTGGCAAACTTCCTGTTTTATTTTGAAAATGTTAATCCTCCTCTCGTTTCAGGCCACTTGCCCTTCCTCCTGTGTCACTGGTCTGAGGTCTCTCCTGATTACCTGATTGTGCCCACCTGTGTCACCCTCCCTCATGTGTATATAGTCCTTGTCTTCCCCTGTCTTGTTGCCAGAGTATATCGTCTCGCTACGTACCTCCAGCCTTGTCCACAGTCATCAACCAAGTTTGATAAGTATTGTCTCGCTTTATTTATTGATTCCTTTGTTCCCTCTGAGAGAGTGATTTTCTTTTGCTAAAGTTTTTTGGTCAAGTCTTTTTGTATCAATTTTCATAGTGCCTTGTCTTCCTTTTTTTCCTCCTTCTGGAGCGCTTTTAGTTTTCAGGCTTCTCAAACACTTTATACATACTTTCTGTTTATAGCGTCTCGACTTCTTAGCATGAGTGAATTACCTTTTTGTAGATTATTATAGATTGTTGGTTTTTTTTGTATTCGACTCATATAGAACTTTTTGGCTATTGCCTGTTCCTCCTTATGGAGTTATTTTCTGTTTATTGCCTTATGTCCTATGCTAATATCCTATAGTTGCTCGAATATATCATAGATAGATTTTGTAGCCACTTTCTTTAATCACTCTGTCCTAGAGATAGCAAGGAATTATCTAAATTAAGGTCTGAGTCAATTGTCACTCTTCTGCATCTGAGTCCTCATTTACGCCAAGACATAACAGTATACTCTGGCCAGTATGGACTCAGCAGAGGCTAAACAACTGACGGAAATCCTGCACACCCAGGAATCACGGCTCGCCCGACAGGAGGAGTTTCAGACGGCGATGGCAGCAAACATGGGTCACCTTTCCTCCCAGCTACAAGGACTACTTGAGCAGCTTGCTCGACCGATTCCGGCGACCCAGCCCCCCACGCCACCCGCTGCTCCCACTGTGTCTTCACCTCCTTCCGGAGCCGGCTGCAAGCTGGCCCCTCCGGCGCCATATGCTGGCGCTCCTGGTTTGTGCAAAACGTTTTTGATAGACTGTGCTATTCATTTTGAACTGATGCCCCATGCATTCCCCACTGAACGTTCCAAGATTGCTTTCATGATTTCTCATCTTACGGATAGAGCTAAGGCGTGGGCTTCTGCCGAATGGGGGCGGAACTCGTCACTCTGCCACTCCTTCACAGACTTTCAAGCTGCGCTAACCAGGACTTTTGACCCGGTGACCTCTAACAGAGAAAAGGCACAAAACTAAGCAGTTTAAAGCAGGGCATCGGGTCCGTGTGTGACTACGCCATTCGCTTTCGCACGCTGGCAGCAGAAAGCGGGTGGGACGACACGGCTCTTTACGATGTCTTTTTGAAAGGGCTGAGTGCTTACATACAGGACCTCCTCGTTCCTCTGGACCTACCCGACAATCTAGATGCCCTCATCGCGCTTGCCATCAGGACGGACAATCGACGGGCCCAGCTCAAACGACAGCGAGGTGGAGGATCGGAAGCTGCAGAAACAACCACCCATCCTTTAGCACCTAACTGGTCGACGACTCGGCGCTCACCCCTGGAGCTACATCCTCACTTACGCACCAACCAGGAGGGGGAGCCCATGCAGCTGGGGAGAGCCCGACTGACGCCAGAGGAGCGACGCAAGCGGCTGATGGAGGGGAGATGTTTTTACTGTGGAGAGGGCGGCTATCTTGTTGTTTCATGTCCAACCAAGAGATCCCAGGCGGTGAGTCACAGTCCGGCTGTTCCTCGGAGGCCACGCACTCATACCAAGATCACGTTAACTAATCACACAGTCACATTGCTAGAGGCGTTAATAGACTCTGGGGCAGATGAGAGTCTGATGGACTGGGGTTTAGCTAGGAGACTAGGACTCAAGTCAGAACCACTAGTTAAACCCATTAGGGCCAGGTCTCTGAATGGTAAGGAGCTTTTCACCATCACACACATCTGTGAACATATCCAAATGAACATTGACGGCCATCAGGAACAAAATTGTCCATATTTGATTAATTCTCCTTCTCATCCGTTGATCTTGGGGTATCCATGGCTGTACCAGCATAACCCTCGTGTGGACTGGAAGACAGGGAAGATCAGTGAATGGGGAAGGGAATGTACCCAGAACTGTATTGTTTCTACTATCCAGAAAGAAAGTGTCAAAGAAATTAATCTCTTTTCTGCTAAACCTGTCACAGACTCAGAATTTCCTGACCTGAATTCTGTCCCCCCCTGTTATCACCATCTACGACAAGTCTCCAGCAAGACAAAGGCCCTGTCACTGCCACCCCACCGTTCCTACGACTGTGCCATTGATCTACTCCCCGGGGCCACAATTCCCAAGGGGCGTCTGTACTCCGTCTTGGGTCCAGAAAAAGCTGCTATGAACGATTACATCTCGGCATCACTGGAAACCGGCCTGATTCGCCCGTCATCATCGCCAGCAGGAGCAGGGTTCTTCTTTGTGAAGAAGAAAGACGGGTCGTTAAGGCCCTGCATCGATTACAGCCCCCTGAATGACATTACCATCAAGAACCGTTACCCTCTTCCCCTCATGTCTTCTGTCTTCGACCAACTCCAACAGGCTAAAATATTCACCAAGCTGGACCTACGCAACGCTTACCATCTGGTCCGAATAAGAGAGGGAGACGAGTGGAAGACCGGATTCAACACACCCAATGGTCACTATGAATACAGGGTCATGCCTTTTGGTCTCACCAATGCCCCGGCCGTGTTCCAAGCCATGATCAACGAAGTACTAAGAGACTTTCTGGACCATTTTGTCTATGTTTATCTTGATGATATATTGATTTATTCACCTGACAGTGACACTCACCAAGACCATGTAAATCAGGTTTTAAAGAGACTCCTAGACAATGATCTATATGTTAAAGCTGAAAAGAGTGTTTTTCATGCCGACACTGTTTCCTTCCTGGGCTTCATTGTAGCCCCTGGAAGAGTGCAGATGGATCCGGCTAAAGTTAGCGCTGTGGCCGATTGGCCGACACCTGACAGCCGCAAGAAAGTTCAGCAATTCTTGGGATTTGCTAACTTTTACAGGCGGTTTGTCAGAAACTTCAGCGCAATAGCTGCTCCTCTCCATGCTCTTACCTCCACCCAGGTGCGGTTCCACTGGTCTCCAGAGGCAGAGAGGGCATTCCAGATGCTCAAGCACCACTTCACCTCAGCGCCCATCCTCACCATTCCGGACCCACAGCGCCAGTTCGTCGTGGAAGTGGACGCTTCTAATGAAGGAGTTGGAGCAGTGCTGTCTCAACGCTCTCAGCAGCACGGGAAGATGCATCCCTGTGCCTTTCTGTCGCGGCGGCTGTCCAAAGCTGAAAGAAACTATGATGTCGGCAATCGGGAGTTGCTGGCGGTGAAGCTCGCCTTGGAGGAATGGAGGCATTGGCTCGAGGGGGCTGAACACCCATTCATCGTCTGGACAGATCACAAGAACCTAGAATACATAAAGAAGGCTAAGAGACTCAACTCTCGCCAAGCCAGGTGTGCGCTTTTTTTTAATCGCTTTTCTTTCTCGCTCTCCTACAGGCCGGGGTCCCGCAACGTCAAGCCAGACGCCTTGTCACGATTATTCGACCGCGAGCCTGAGGCCAAACAACCTGAGACCATCCTTCCACTGAACTGTGTGGTAGGAGCGGTAACTTGGCCAATAGAAACTGAGGTAAAGCAAGCTAACGGTGTGGCCCCGCCACCTAGGGGATGTCCTGTTAATCGATTGTTTGTCCCCACTGAGCTGCGTCCCCGGGTGGTTCATTGGGCTCACACCTCGCTGCTTTCGTGTCATCCGGGAATTAAAAGAACTATGTTTGGGATCTCCCGGCGGTTCTGGTGGCCAGCCATGGAGACGGAGGTCCGGGAGTATGTAGAGGCCTGTTCGGTCTGTGCCAGGAACAAGACGTCTTCCAGGTCTCGCATGGGACTTCTTCAGCCGCTCCCCATCCCCTCCAGACCGTGGTCAGACATCTCAATGGACTTTGTTACAGGCCTCCCGGTCTCACAAGGTAACACCACCGTCCTCACTGTGGTCGACAGATTCTCCAAAATGGTCAGATTCATCGCTATGCCTAAATTACCATCCGCCAAGGAGACGGCAGAGACTATGATGACTAATGTATTCCGAGTTCATGGATTTCCCAAAGACATTGTTACAGACCGGGGACCTCAGTTTGCATCACGGTTCTGGAGGGAGTTCTGCCAACTCATTGGAGCCAAGGCCAGCCTGACATCAGGATATCATCCGGAAGCCAACGGCCAGACCGAACGACTTAACCAGCAGCTGGAAACCGGCCTCCGGTGCTTGGTCTGCCAGAACCCCTCCACATGGAGCAAACACCTGGTCTGGGTAGAGTATGGGCACAATTTGCTGTCTACATCAGCCACCGGCCTCTCTCCCTTTCACTGTGCCTTAGGGTACCAGCCCCCGCTCTTTCCAGAGAATGAGTCAGAAGTGTCGGTGCCCTCCGCCCATGCCATGGTCCGACGTTGTCACCGCATTTGGGCAGCCGCCCGTCAAGTATTGACCAGACAACAAGATCGGATGAAGAGAGCGACAGACCGCAAGAGACGACCTGCGCCTGCGTACCAACCCGGTCAGAGAGTCTGGCTTTCAGCCAAGGACCAACATCTCGAGGTCACATCAAAGAAACTGGCACCACGCTTTGTAGGTCCATTCCCAATTACCAAGCTCGTCGGACCTGCAGCAGTTAGGCTTCGTCTGCCCCGATCCCTCCGCGTCTATCCCACCTTCCACGTCAGTCAGGTCAAACCAGTCAAAGAAAGCACCATGGTCCCAGCCACCACGTCCCCTCCACCACCCGAAGTAATTGAAGGTGGACCAGTATCCAAAGTTAAACGTTTGTTGGCAGTGCGCAACCGGGGCCGGGGCAGACAATTCCTGGTGGATTGGGAAGGATACGGACCTGAAGAGAGACAGTGGGTTCCTTCCCGCCACATTGTGGACCCCACTCTCATCAGGGACTTCTACAGAGACCACCCTAAACAGTCTGGGCCGTCGGGAGTCGGACGTAGAGAGGGGGGGGGGGGGGGTGGGGTGGGGGGGTGGGGGCGTACTGTCACATCGTGGTGAGGGATGTCCTGTTTTGGGGTTGTCTGGCAAACTTCCTGTTTTATTTTGAAAATTCTAATCCTTCTCTCGTTTCAGGCCACTTGCCCTTCCTCCTGTGTCACTGGTCTGAGGTCTCTCCTGATTGCCTAATTGTGCCCACCTGTGTCACCCTCCCTCATGTGTATATAGTCCTTGTCTTCCCCTGTCTTGTTGCCAGAGTATATCGTCTCGCTACGTACCTCCAGCCTTGTCCACAGCCTTGTCCACAGCCATCAACCAAGTTTGATAAGTATTGTCTCGCTTTATTTATTGATTCCTTTGTTCCCTCTGAGAGAGTGATTTTCTTTTGCTAAAGTTTTTTGGTCAAGTCTTTTGGTATCAATTTTCATAGTGCCTTGTCTTCCTTTTTTTCCTCCTTCTGGAGCGCTTTTAGTTTTCAGGCTTCTCAAACACTTTATACATACTTTCTGTTTATAGCGTCTCGACTTCTTAGCATGAGTGAATTACCTTTTTGTAGATTATTATAGATTGTTGTTTTTTTTGTATTCGACTCATATAGAACTTTTTGGCTATTGCCTGTTCCTCCTTATGGAGTTATTTTCTGTTTATTGCCTTATGTCCTACGCTAATATCCTATAGTTGCTCGAATATATCATAGATAGATTTTGTAGCCACTTTCTTTAATCACTCTGTCCTAGAGATAGCAAGGAATTATCTAAATAAAGGTCTGAGTCAATTGTCACTCTTCTGCATCTGAGTCCTCATTTACGCCAAGACATAACAGGGGGGGTGGGGGGGGTAGGTTTGGTTGATATCAGCACTTCAGTCATCAACAATTATGTCATCTGAGAAATGGACATTGAAACAGTGTAGGTCTGACTTCGTATAATATGTACAGCAAGCAGTGAACATAGCAAACTCATAAAGCATAAGAACAAGTATATACATTTGATTATTTACATTTGTTTATTTACAATCCGGGGAGGTGGGATGTTAGGAGGGTGAGGGTGTTAGTCTAGGGTTGTAGTTGCCTGGAGGTGTTGTTATAGTGCGGTTTTGAAGGAGTATAGAGATGCACTTTCTTTTACACCTGTTGGGAGTGCATTCCATATTGATGTGGCATAGAAGGAGAATTAGTTAAGACCTTTGTTAGATCGGAATCTGGGTTTAACGTGGTTTGTGGATCTCCCCCTGGTGTTGTGGTTATGGCGGTCATTCACGTTATGGAAGTAGTTTGACATGTACTTCAGTATCAGGGAGGTGTAGCGAATTTTATAGACTAGGCTCAGTGCAAGTTGTTTTACTCTGTCCTCCACCCTGAGCCAGCCCACTTTGGAGAAGTGGGTAGGAGTGAGATGTGATCTGGGGTAGAGGTCTAGAAGTAACCTGACTAGCTTGTTCTGGGATGTTTGGAGTCTAGATTTGAGGGTTTTGGATGTGCTGGGGTACCAGGAGGTGCATGCGTAATCGAAAAAGGGTTGAATGAGAGTTCCCGCTAGAATCTTCATGGTGCTTTTGTTGACCAGAGAGGAGATTCTGTATAGAAATCTTGTTCGTTGGTTGATCTTTTTGATTACCTTGGTTGCCATTTTATCACAGGAAAGATTAGCCTCTAGAATGGAACCTAGGTAGGTGACCTCATCTTTCCTGGTGATAACAATGTCACCCACTTTAATAGTGAAGTCACTGACTTCTTAAGGTTGATTTGGGACCCAAATCTAAGGGTATGGATAGCTTATTGTCAGCGAGTCAGGTGCACATTCTACAAAGTTCGGCACTGAGGATTTTTTCCACCTGTGACTTGTACTTGCCGGATACCAGCAGTGCCGAGTCATCCACAAACAGGAACAATTCACAGTCGCATGCTGATGACATGTCGTTTACGTATATTAGGAACAGTAAAGGCCCTAATATACTGCCTTGGGGGACTCCACAGCTTACTGAGAGGGGGGGGCACGGTGCCGTTCACCTCTACCACCTGTTTCCTCTCCTCCAAGTAAGATTGCATCCAGCTCATACTTGCCAACCCTCCCGTTTTTAGCGGGAGAATCCCGGTATTCAGCGCCTCTCCCGACAACCTCCCGTCAGAGATTTTCTCCCGACAAACTCCCGGTATTCAGCCGGAGCTGGAGGCCACGCCCCCTCCAGCTCAATGCAGACCTGAGTGGGGACAGCCGTTCTCACGTCCGCTTTCCCAGCAGCTTGCCTGCCCAATGACGTCATAACATCTACGGCTTTTAGAGAGTAGAGTGCACAACAAGGAGAGAGAGTTCTTGGTTTCTTATGTGGGTTTATGGTTAGGCAGTTTCATTAACGTCCTCCCAGCGCGGTAACAACACATAACAACAGCAGTCACGTTTAGTCTACCGTAAAGCAGTTCGTCTGCCGTAAACAGCAATGTTGTGACACTCTTAAACAGGACAATTCTGCCACCTACTGGATAGCCTGCAGAACACTGAAATTCAAGTATGTCTTTTATTTATATGTATAATAAAATAAAATAAAAATATATATATAGCTAGAATTCACTGAAAGTCAAGTATTTCATACATATATATGTATATATATATATCGTATTTTCCGCACCACTAGCCGCCCCGTGTTGTAAGCCGCACCTACGCTACGCTAAAGGGAATGTCAAAAAAACAGTCAGATAGGTCAGTCAAACTTTAATAATATATTACAAACCAGCGTTCTAACAACTCTGTTCACTCCCAAAATGTAATGTGCAAATGTGCAATCACAAAAATAGTAACACTGAAAATAGTGCAGAGCAATAGCAACATCAATAACTCAACGTTGCTCATACGTTAGTGTCACACAACACACAAAATAAACATTTAAAGCTAACTTTCTGAAGTTATTACTCATCCACAAATCCCTCGAATTCTTCTTCTTCGGTGTGCTTCACTTGTTTTTTGACACCATCTGTGATGTGGACGCGCATGCAGTCATAGATCAACAGGGACGGAGCTGCGTGAAAAAAGTCACCCGGTCTCTTCGCTCATTTTTTCTTCATCCATCCATCCCTTCGAGTTAGCTTTTATGATGACGCCGGCTGGAAAGTTCTCTTTTGGCAAGGTCTTCCTTTTGAATATCACCATGGGTGGAAGTTTCTGGCCGTTAGCATGGCAAGCTAGAACCACGGTGAAGGACGACTTCTCATTCCCTGTGGTGTGAATATTCACCGTACGTGTTCCCGTTGTATCCACAGTGCGGTTCACATGAATATCAAAAGTCAGTGGAACCTTGTACGCGTGTCTCTTGGTAGGAGACATTTTGTGGTCTTTACAGAAACACACAAATTAAATGAAACGTAATATCCGCGCGCTTCTTCTTCTACGGGGGCGGGTGCTCACCTTGGCGGTTGCTTACAGTAGAAGAAGAAGCGCTTCCTCTTCAATGGGGGCGGTTGCTTACCGTAGAAAAAGAAGCGCTTCCTCTTCTACGGGGAAAAAAGATGGCGGCTGTTTACCGTAGTTGCGAGACTTAAACTTTATGAAAATAAATATGAATAATAATCCATATATAAGGCGCACCGGGTTATTAGCCACACTGTCAGCTTTTGAGAAAAATTGTGTTTTTTAGGTGCGGCTTATGGTGCGGAAAATACGGTATATATTATATATATATATGAAATACTTGATTTGGTGAATTCTAGCTGTAAATATACTCTCCTCTTAACCACGCCCTTAGCCACGCCCCCCCCCCCCCCCCCCTCCCACCTCCCGATATTGGAGGTCTCAAGGTTGGCAAGTATGATCCAGCTCGATGAGGTTTTATCAAATCCGATTGCTCTGAGCTTATCCAACAGTATAGCGTGGTTAACGGTGTCAAAGGCCTTCTGAAGGTCCAGCATGACCATGCCGCAGTATTTGCCCGCGTCCACCTCATGTTTGATGTGGTCGGTCAGATAGAGAAGGCATGTGTCAGTGGAGTGGTTAGTTCTGAAGCCGGATTGGAATTTATACATGAGTTTTTTAGTGGCAAGGTATCTATCCACCTGTTCATAAACTTAAACTTCATAAACTTACTTTCGAAATTGAACTGAGAATAGAAACCGGTCGGAAGTTACCAGGTTCTAATTTGCTTCCTTTTTTAAAAAGGGGGGTTTCTCTTGCTATCTTGAAATCTTTTGGTACTTGGCCTTGTTTAATTGAGAGGTTTATTATGTGTGTAATGATGTGGCAATGGTGGTGGCAGAGTCCCTGAGGAATATGGAGGGGATATTGTCAAGGCCGGTGGCCTTGTTTAGGTGGAGCGCGCTCAATTTTTGAGCACCTCGTCAGCTGAGACCATATCTAATTTGGAATCGTTGTAGAATACTCCTAACTGTCTGTAGTAGGCTTTAATGTGTTCTACACCAAAACGACCAGAGTGGGGGGACAGCTTGTTAACTAGAGTTGTGGCTATGCTAGTGAAAAAAGTGTTAAGTCTGCTTGCTACCACCAGTTTGTCTGTAATGAGGGAGTCGCCCTCCTTGATGTTGATGTTGGTGAGTCTGGTTTTAAGTTTCTGGCTGCAGCCAGGAACCAGAATAGTTTTATTGCCATTGTTTGAGAACGGGTTCACAAACTAGGAATTTTTCTTGGTGCAAACGTGCAACATAAAACACATATAACACAGATTTGGTAATAACAAGAGCTGTAACTGAGCTATCAGATCTTGTTATAGACTTAGAAGGAATTCAAGGAGCTACTGTTAGGAGTTATTGTTCATGTGCCCGATGGCCGAGGGGAAAAAACTGTTCAGGTGGCGGGAGGTGTGGGTCTGGATGGACCATAGTCTCCTGCCTGAGGGGAGAGGAGAGAATAGTTTGTGTCCAGGGTGAGAAGAGTC
This sequence comes from Entelurus aequoreus, assembly GCF_033978785.1. NCBI lineage: Eukaryota > Metazoa > Chordata > Actinopteri > Syngnathiformes > Syngnathidae > Entelurus > Entelurus aequoreus. Next base: position 86,433,790 of record NC_084732.1, read on the forward strand.
AGCTGTGGTCCGGCCCACACGCCTCCTGGTCCTGGAGGAGAACAAGTCCTGGAGGGATGGGAGCTTGCAGCCAATCACCTTCTCAGCAGCACGTACGATGCGCCGCAGTCGATGCTTATCCTGGACTGTGGCGCCGGGGAACCACACGGTGATGGAGGAGGTCAGGATGGACTCGATGATGGCTGAGTAAAACTGCACCAGCATCTTGGTCGGCATCTTAAGTTTCCTCAGCTGCCACAGGAAGTACATCCTTTGCTGGGCCTTCTTGATGAGGGAGCTGATGGTCGGCTCCCACTTGAGGTCTTGGGTGATGGTGGTGCCCAAAAAACGGAAGGAGTCCACAATGGGGACGGGGGTGGGAGAGTCGATGAGGGTGAGGGGGGATGGTGGGGCTGTGATTTTCCTGAAGTCCATGATCATCTCCGCTGTTTTCTGGGCGTTCAGCTCCAGGTTGTTGTGGCTGCACCAGGACGCCCGCCGGTCCACCACTCTCCTGAAGGCGGACTCATCGCCATCCGAGATGAGCCCGATGAGGGTAGTGTCATCCGCAAACTTGAGCAGTTTTACGGACTGGTGACTGGAGGTGCAGCAGTTTGTATACAGGGAGAAGAGCCAGAGGGAGAGTACACAGTCCTGAGAAGTACCAGTGTTCGTGGTTCGACTGTCCGAGACAATCTTCCCCAGCCGCACGTGCTGTCTTCGGTCTGTCAGGAAGTCACTGATCCAACTGCAAAGGGAGTCAGGCATGCTGAGCTGTTAGAGCTTGTCTCGTAGCAGTCCAGGGAGGATGGTGTTGAAGGCAGAGCTGAAGTCCAAAAACAGGATCCTAGCATAGGTTCCTGGGGAGTCCAGATGCTCCAGGATGAAGTGGAGGGCCAGGTTCACTGCATCATCCACAGACCTGTTGGCTCTGTAGGCGAACTGTAGTGGGTCCAGGAGGGGGGCGGTGATGTCCTTGAAGTGGGGCAGGACCAACCGCTCAAAGGACTTTATGACCACAGACGTCAGCGCAACCGGCCTGTAGTCATTAAGTCCTGCGATCCATGCTTTCTTGGGGACAGGGACAACGGTGGCGGTCTTAAATCAGGACGGCACGCGGCATAGCTCCAGAGAGGTGTTAAAAATGACAGTGAAGACAGGAGCCAGCTGATCCGCTGAGAGTGGAGGGGGAGACACCATCCGGTCCGGGGCCCTTCCGCGTATTCAGCTTCAAGAACTGCCGGCGTACATCCTCCTCTTGGATGGAGAGGGCCTTTATAGTCCTATGATGTTCTTGGATTCCTGTGATGTCCTTGTAGTCCCTTGAGTCCTTTAACTCCTTTAATGAAGTGCTGGCGTTGGTGGGGAGGGTGATGGTGGGGGGACCAGAGCTTTCATGAGCTGAAGGTCGTTCATGACGACAGTAATGTGTGTTGAGGCCCTGAGCGAGAGTCCGGTCATTCAGGGCCTGGGGGATTTTGGGCTTATAGTTCGTAAGGGCCCTTAGCCCTCTCCAAACGGCCACAGAATCATTGGAGCGGAACTGTTCCTGTAGACAAGGGGTCCCCAAACTACGGCCCGCAGGCCGGATACGGCCCCCCAGCGTCCAAAATTCGGCCCGCGGGAAGTCCCAAGTTTAAATTTTTTTTTTTTTAATTTTAAAAAATATATTTTTTAATTTTTATTTTTATTTCTTTTTTAATTTGTCCTTACTAGTCCTTTTCCTACCGTCTCCTAGCCACTCAGGCAAATAATATTGTCTAAAAATGCATTTTACCATCGATAACATGACATGCAGCAAGTGCGCTCTTTAAGTCAATTAGTGTGCGAGGAATATATATATATATATATATATATATATATATATATATATATATATATATATATATATATATATATATATATATATATACACATATAGACACATATACATATATACACATACATATATACACATTATTACACGTATACATATATATATACATATATACACATATACATATATACATATATATACATGAACATATACATATACATAGACATATACATGTATATACACACACATATATACACATTTACATATACATATATAATATATAACAAATATGACAATAAAGTCCATTCTATTCTATTCTATACATACACACACACACTCACACACACACACACATTTACATATATATATATATATATATATATATATATATATATATATATATATATACATATATATATATATATATATATATATATATATATATATATACACATATATACACATATGCATATATACATATATATATGTATATATGTATATATGTGTATGTATATATGTATATATGTGTATGTATATATATATATATATATATATATATATATATATATATATATATATATATATATATATGTATATATGTATATATGTATATATGTGTATATATATATATATATATATATATGTATATATCCATCCATCCATCCATTTTCTACCGCTTATTCCCTTTGGGGTCGCGGGGGGCGCTGGAGCCTATCTCAGCTACAATCGGGCAGAAGGCGGGGTACACCCTGGACAAGTCGCCACCTCATCGCAGGGCCAACACAGATAGACAGACAACATTCACACTCCCATTCACACACTAGGGCCAATTTAGTGTTGCCAATCAACCTATCCCCAGGTGCATGTCTTTGGAGGTGGGAGGAAGCCGGAGTACCCGGAGGGAACCCACGCAGTCACGGGGAGAACATGCAAACTCCACACAGAAAGATCCCGAGGCCGGGATTGAACCCAAGACTACTCAGGATCTTCATATTGTGAGGCAGACGCACTAACCCCTCTGCCACCGTGCTGCCCTATATATATATATATATATATATATATATATATATATATATATATATATATATATATATATATATATATATATATATATATATATATATATATATATATATATATATATATATATATATATATATATACACATATTCATATTCATTGGACAACTTCCCCAATTTGTCCCTGTGGCGCAGTGCAGTAGTTCTTGTGTTACAAAGCAGCCGGCACTGGGTTCAGATACCAGGTGAAGTTGTTGTTAGGTTGATAAATTTATGATTTTAAATGTCAGCAACTTTATCCCCAACAGGAGTCTTCAAAAAAGGTAACAATTATTTTAAAGATGAACTGGTACATTTAATTCACCATTAAATGTATTTTACATTATTTTATGCACATAAACACTATACTTATTCTCTATAAAATGTTATTTATGACAATATTGTTGGGTGTTTGAAACAGATCAAATGGATTTGCACTATTTCTTATTTTAAAAATGTATTCCATTTTGTACGGTTTGGTCTTCGTCTGAATGAAAACTGAGGTATCACTGTAGTTATTCACCCAGAACTTCCTTTGCTGTTTTGGGGAAGCCATCAAGCAAGTTTAGATCATTGTTCGCAGAAAACATCACTAACCAGAGCGAAACGAAAATGTAGTATGGTCGTCTTTTCTCTCTCTAGTGAATATTATTGTTGTTATTGATAGAAATCCAAGACAATTCTCTAAGACGACGTTCTATAGGTGATTACCAACTCAGTTCACAAAATGAAGAATAGTATTTCAACGGCATACCTTTGACTCGATCATTCTTGTAGAGGTTGATTTCTCCTTCGGCCTGGGCCGTGTAAGGACGAGCCACCACAAAGTGTCTCCCTGGGACCGCACTGTACAGCTTCCTTCTGAATCCTACTGCCTCGCCATGACTGCTGGGACTGAAAATGATAGAATACACCACTGTTGGTACTGTACCTCAGAATGTTTTCATCCTTTGGCAGACATAAAAATTCACACACTCATTCAAACCTATTCCTAAAACTAACATACATGCTTTGAGACTGCAGGGGTGCCTGGAGAGAACATACACACACAGGGAAAAAAATACTACCTCCACACAGAAGGACAGGACAAGAAGCACCAGGTTGACACACTTACAGTTATCTTCTCCATCCTAAACACAAATATTATATATACAATATAATAAGAACTGTGTTACATTAGTTTATTTGAAGCATCTGTAAATATTACTTCAGTAACACATTACAACCCAACCACAACTGTATTTCGGGAAACACACACCACACAGGACTGAATAATTGGACCTGAGATTATCCACTGACGCAATGGCTTCTGGGTAAAAAACTAAACTCTTGCTCCCTCTCAGGACAGGTCTGTGACACCAGAGAAAACTGTTGGAATTAGGACTGACCTGGAACTTCTACTTCCTCCATTTTTCTTCATTTGAATATATGGATTCAGCTTAATTTAATTATATACGGGGCATCCTCACAAAATGAGAACGTATAAGCTCCCCTGAGTAGATATGATGATATAATTTAGGACATAAATATAATACTAGTTGGTGGACCACGTGCGATGGTGTAGTGCCACTTAGTGGTCAATCTTCACAACACCATAGGCAGTTAAACAGCAATGAAATAGACTTGCTTATTCAGTTCAAGTGTCTAATAAAAAGAAACCAGATACATATAAAATACAAGAAGCACAGAACACCCTTTACATTAAATTAGTTGGTCAAATACAACTGAAAAAAATAAAGCAGCTTAAGGGCAAGTGTTAGGGAAATGAATACTAAGCTGGGTTTGCTGCATGTAAAACTGTCAGAAAATATTTACAGTAAACTGCTACATTTTTCATTGATGTGCATCATTATTCTACTCATCATTCTTTTTGTTATATCAGTGTCAAACTAATTTAATACAGGGGACAGTGACCCTTAGTGGCAACTGTTATCAGCATAAGCAACATGTAATTACTGTAGAGCTGCTGACTTATTTCTGAATGGGTTGGTGTGTACTCCCTTTGGTCTTGTATGTTGTACATGTGTATATTTCATGTTAATAAAAAAAGAAGAACGTGTTTGAAGGCTTTAGACCACAATGGGAATCTCAATATATTAAAACTAAATTACATAATTTGCAAATAAAATCATGAATGAAGACAAGCACTCTTTTAGAATGACATCTAGCCATTAAGAGCACCATGGAGTCAGCAGCTGAGGAGGGTGAACTACATAAAAATGAAGAAAAAATGTCATGCAGAAGATGGACTGAGATAGAGGAACTGATTTTTTTTCGAGTAATTGGGTCACCTTGTCCTGCAGAACACCTTACTTGTAGAAAACGTTGTAGGTCTTTAGAGAGGTAACCCCATTCAAAACCAAGTGTGTGTCTAATAAGTGCTTGCACTTTTTCCTCAACAAATTGTGGGTAGTATCCCACACAGCAGAAGACTCCTATACGGAGCCGCCTTCAAGTCGCCCAACCCACGTTACTGTCACATTCGTTTTGGCTCCGCCTAGAGGATACAGCTCTGCCTCTGAAAATTGTACGGTCAGACAGCTGATCCTGAGCGGACTCGTGTCTGATTCGCATACGCGGACGCGACAAACTAAACCGGCGCGCGCCGCCTAGAGTTATAGGCTCCGCCTACGCGCGCTGAGCCGACCAATGTCTGCACCCGCAGACGTGGACGTGCCTACTAGCGTGTACGCGCATGAGCCAAGATCATCATTTCTGGACTTTCTTTGCTGGAACACGAACGTAAGTATAGATTTATTGATTTATTGCTACATTCGCAGTAAAGATCGGCCTTTGTGTTTCCATCATCATTTATGTATGATTGTAATGACGTTGTTTGATATTAGGACTAGCAGTAAAACTTTATATTCTGTAAAAAAAAGGCTACCGTTTTTTATTTCCAGCGCCGCCTCCCAGAATGCTTTGCATGGGGACGTGCGTCTGACGTCACGTATCCAGAAAATTCGAAATGGCTGCACGCGGTAGGTGAGGCCCGAGCGAAGAAAAGTGGAAAAGAGTGTTATTCGTCAAAAAACCCACACAACGACGGTCATTTTTTCGCCGTGCTATTGTAAAATTGTCTTTTATCTATGTTTTGTGTTCCGAGGGACCCCGACTCCAGAATTTGAAAGTTTCCCGCGTGAAGCCGGTGAGTATGAACGTTTCAAAAGTTCAATGCAGTTAACTTAGGCTATGTTTTGTTAGAGGCTGTGAATGTGTGTGGGTTACATGCTACGATATTCCACATATTTCCAACTGGTTGAAACGAAAGCGTATTACTTTATTGTCAGTGTTGTTTAGGCCCAGGTCGCTAACGTTACTTCGTTAGTCAACAACGGAGTGGAAACAGCCGTTCTTTGCTATTAATATGAGTGTGTATTATTTCTTTCTTTGTTCTTTAGTGGAGCTCGAGATCCTGTTTACTGTGGACTAGCTGTGTGTGACGCCCTGTTGTTTTTGTTTCCATTAAAAAAAAAAGGTATGTCTATTATGTGTTTTTTGGCATAGTTAATTGTAGAAAAAAATATAAAATGAGGTGATGTGAGTGGGAAAAATTGCTGCACATATTAAGGATCCTTTTTGTTGATCTATATTTTTGTTATTTGCTGATGTATATATTTTATATTCTGTTTTTTATTTAATTAATTTATTAGAGACTATTTTATGCTTTATTTACCTTTTTTTATTATTATTATTTTATTTACTATTATTATTATTATTTCCACATGTAAGCATAAATAATTGATCATATTAGTACATTGTTTGATTGCTTTGCTTAATCCATTCCATAATTTAATTCCACATACTGATATACTGAAGGTCTTAAGTGTTGTACGTGCGTACAAATGTTTTAAATTACATTTCTCTCTAAGGTTATTTTTCTCCTCTTTTTTTGAGAAGAATTGTTGTATATTCTTGGGTAGCAGGTTATAGTTTGCTTTGTTTATAATTTTAGCTGTTTGCAAATTCACTATGTCGTGGAATTTCAGTATCTTTGATTCAATAAATAAAGGATTTGTGTGTTGTCTATATCCAACATTATATATTATTCTAACTGATCTTTTTTGTAACACCGTTAATGAATGAAGTGTACTTTTGTAATTATTTCCCCATATTTCTACACAATAACTCAGATATGTAACACTTGTGAACAGTAGAGAATATGAAGTGATTTTTTTGTCTAGAACATGTTTTGCTTTATTCAGTATTGACGTGTTTCTTGCTACTTTATGTTGTATATTTTTTACTTGAGATTTCCAGTTCAATTTATCATCAATCATTATACCTAGAAATTTGGTTTCATTTACTCTTTCAATTTCTATTCAGTCTATTTGTATTTGTGTTTGACTTTCTCTTCTACTGTTACCAAATAGCCTTATTTTAGTTTTACTGAGATTCAAAGATAGTCTGTTTTTGTCAAACCATCTTTTTAATATGTTAATTTCTTCTGTTATTATTTGTATTATCTTCTGTGTGTTCTCTCCTGAACAAAACGCTGTTGTATCATCCGCAAATAATACTAACTTTAAATCTTTTGTAACTTTACAAATGTCATTTATCTAGACATTGAATAATTTAGGTCCTATATTGATCCCTGAGGTACACCACAGGATATATTTAGCGTTGTAGACGTGTGTTCGCCTAGCTTCACGTATTGTTTCCTGTTCGTTAGATAACTTCTTATCCAGTTTAAGACTAACCCTCTGATGCCATATCGTTCTAGTTTTTTGATTAAAATATTGTGATTAATTGTGTCAAATGCTTTAGTTGGATCCATACAAACTGCTGCCGCACATTTTTTACTATCTATTGCATTGGTAATTTATTCTGTAATTTCAATTAAAGCCATTGAAGTTGAAACATTAGCTCTGTATCCATATTGGTTCTCTTCGAGTATTCTATTATTATTTATGAAACTCTCTAATCTGTTATTGAACAGTTTTTCAATGATTTTAGAAAATTGTGGAAGTAAAGAAACAGGTCTATAATTTGTAAATTGATGTTTGTCTCCAGTCTTATAAATTGGTGCAACTTTAGCTATTTTCATTTTGTTTGGAAACTTACCTGTTTGAAATGATAGGTTACTAATATACATCAATGGTCCTGAGATCTCTTCAATAACCTTTTTTATCGTTTCCATATCAATTCCGTTACAATCAGTTGAAGTCTTAGATTTAAACATTTTTCACGATTGTAGCTATTTCCTCCTGTGTCACATTACTGAGGAACATGGAGTTGGGATTTGCAATCTGAGGCAGAGAATGAGGAGCTGCCAGAAAAAAGGAACAGGAAGCCAGTGTAAGTGTGTTCCGTCTTGTTTTTGTCATGTTTCTACAGTAATAGGAAGGTTATTTCCGGTAGCATTCAAAAATAGACCAGAGATGCTTGTACTATATGTATATTTGGCAATTTTGGTTTTGCAATAATCCTAATGATATGGTTACCCAACAGCCATCGTCTCGGGTACTCGGATGATAGCGAAGAAGACCCGGGAAATGGTGACCTCACATCTCTGGGGTTGGCAAGCCAATTGCACAGGCAGAGTAAGGAATAATCTCTTAACATTGAAAAAAACGAAACCACCACATTAATATTAAAGATATGGTTAACATTCTTAGTGTTAAAGATATTCCCCTCTCCTTGTATCCCTTCTCCCAGCTCCACCATCTCGCTGAGTGCCAGCAAGAGTCATGAGTACTTGTCAACTCGACTCCTCAACTGGAGATAACTTTCTAGGTAAAGACTGATCTCCAAAATAATATCTCAGCATCCAGTAACCATGGTTAACAGATCACAACCATTTAATACCAATTTATCTCATCTAGCACCTCACCATGGGGAAGGATGTATTCATATGCCTTCACCAGCACCTGCATTAAACATGCAGAGAGTTACACAAGGTAGGGACTGATCTCTGTATACACTACACCCATAATTGACTATTATGACCTGTACTTTTACCTTTCTTATAGTTCTTACCACCTTGGGGCACCATTCAGGTAAAATCTCAGCTCATCTTACTTGCTTATTTGTATACACTAACACCTGTGCATGCTTTTGTCCACATTGTTCCTTTGACGATGAATAAATACCCCTTTTCTTTCTTTCTACATTAAGGGTGCCTTTTCATCTGATTAAATTTATAATGAACAGGGACATTGCGGTTGTCCCAAGTGGATGGTATGATGATTGGATGGTTTTCTGGCCCAGCTATAAAAACACCGACAGAATTGAAAGGGCAGCTTTAAATGTGGAGCAGCATGAGCCAAACTGGCCAAGATTTGACGTTTCTGTTGTCCGAACTTGTGGTATGCAAATTCATAATCTTCTTGTTTAAAAATAACGTCATAGTTGCTTCTCTTTATGCTTGGAATAACCTATTGTGTCTATGTTCTGACCAGGTCTCTTGTAAGAGAGAGACCTGATTTATCATCATCAATAATAATAATATTCTGTTCAGCTCTACAGCTAATTTGAAACTCATGTTCATTTTAACATATTCAATTTTAGACAACTACAAAGACGCATTAAAAATAATGCAACAATATGGAAAGGGCTGCGACACCTCAGGTCTGCAATCTGAGGCAGAGAACGAGGAGCTGCCAGAAAAAAGGAACAGGAAGCTAGTGTAAGTGTGTTCCGTCTTGTTTTTGTCATGTTTCTACAGTAATAGGAAGGTTATTTCCGGTAGCATTCAAAAATAGACCAGAGATGCTTGTACTATATGTATATTTGGCAATTTTGGTATTGCAATAATCCTAATGATATGGTTACCCAACAGCCATCGTCTCGGGGACTCAGATGATAGCGAAGAAGACCCGGGAAATAGTGACCTCGCATCTCTGGGGTTGGCAAGCCAATTGCACAGGCAAAATAAGGAATAATCTCTTAACATCAAAAAAAACGAAACCACCACATTAATATTAAAGATATGGTTAACATTCTTAGTGCTAAAGATATTCCCCTCTCCTTGTATCCCTTCTCCCAGCTCCACCGTCTCGCTGAGTGCCAGCAAGAGTCATGAGTACTTGTCAAATCGACTCCTCAACTGGAGATAACTTTCTAGGAAAAGACTGATCTCTGAAATAATATCTCAGCATCCAGTAACCATGGTTAACAGATCACAATCATTTAATACCAATGTATCTCCCTTAGCACCTCACCATGGGGAAGGACGCATTCATATGCCTTCACCAGCACCTGCATTAAACATGCAGAGAGTTACACAAGGTAGGGACTGATCTCTGAAATATTAGTGTATAGGTAGGCCCCTTAACTGATGGCTCTCTCACAATGCCCACCTCACTAGGAACGGCAGTCCCTCCTCGACTCCCTTCACCCCCCTCACCAGCAGCCCTCAACATGTGGCAGACACAGGAGCCTGGATCCAGCCTGGCCTACAGGCCAACATGGCGAGGGGGAAGAATGGCCGACAACATTTTCTGCTCTGGTGAGCAATAACTGACATGGTCATTCTGTGCCACAAATTTTGGAAAAAATTCAACTTCACAAGCAATCACATATTTTCTTCAAACTTTGTCAATAACTTTTGTCATTAACTAAGGTCAATAGCTAATGTCAGGATTATGAGTAATGAGGATAAACACTGAAACATGTTAATTTTATACTGCTGTTTGTCAACAGCGCCTGAGGTAATCCAGATCCTTAGCCTGCTGGAAACTATTAAGCACAACCAAGACCAGCTGATTGCGAAGGTAAACTTCTTAAGCCTTGAATAGGTCAATAATTCATAATGACATTGATTTTGATTCATTATTATTTTTTAAAGAAAGAAACAGCCTACATGGCAGCTTTGTGTGATTAGAGTAAACATTGCTACATTTTCTTGTTACATTTCACCTGTTTGCTCTTTAAATACCACTTTTAATGTTTTTTATTTATTTCGATCGTATTTTTAAAAAATGTGCGCTGGGGCCGTTAAAAAATGACCTGCAGGCCGCAAATGGCCCCCGGGCCGCACTTTGGACACCCCTGGCCTACACGAATACAAACATAGAATGATAGTACAAATATAATAAGAAAACAATGTCAACCTCCCAAAGTTGGGTTATGGATATTTATTTATGCCCCCCACCCCCAACCCCCCGCCGCCGTCATCCAACAGAGCCAAACAAGTACTCTGATCAAGGAACCAAATAACGATATTGTTTAAACATTTTGGATGTCTTGCACACCTATACCCTGATCACAAATTCATAGTTTACGCACCTTATTGTAACCACCTCCAGTAACTTTAAGTCATGTTTTTTTTTCAAATGTAATCTCCTTAATACCTATCACATATTTTGTATTGTGTAAGCATACTTGGCTTTGGATGCTACATACCATAAACATAAACGTATCTGTCTTGTAATCTTGTTTGATTACAGGTGCTGTGAGTAAAAACGTGTTGACAAGGTCAGCCACGGACGCTGAGGTCACCAAACACGCCATCGGGTGGTTCAACTTGGCGGGGGATCGGGCAACGAGGAGACGAGTCCCGCTTCCACCTCCTCAGGAGGAATAGAGATGTATATGTATAAATAAACAACCTTTTATTGGACTTCTTGTCATTTACCAGTTATTCATTTTCTGATATGTTAGCTGTGCATGGAGCAGCGTTTCCTTGAAGTTGTAGCCTAATAGATTAAATACGTATATTTACTTTTTATATATATATGTATATATTATATATTTACTTTATAGAGTGAATTGACCATTTTCTGTTTCTGCCTATTGACAATATTGTTAGTTTAAAAATACAAGGCAATGCATATGTAAGCCTATATTGCTGGTAGGGCTTAGTGAATTTTTTTAGTTTCCTATTTTATCCTACAGGAAGAACAGAAGGGATTTTGAAAATAAGATAAAGGGGTCCAAAACGGCCAGATGAGCCAGGGTTTTTATGAGTCCGTTGCTGGTCCGTGGCGGGAGGTTAGGCTTTGATCATGGGTGCGGAGCGGATTCAGCGCGCCGCCACGGTGGCGGGTCGCGGATCCGTTCCTGAGAGGAAGTAGACGCCGATGCGGGTCCGTTTCGCGGTTCCGTTCCGGAAAGCGCGATACCTCCGCGGGGGATCCGCCGCGGAGTGTTTTTGCTGTGTGGGATGGTCAACTACAAACTACTAAAATACAATTTTTATATCACGGTTATTGTGAACAAAATTGTGAAATGAATCATTATTATCATGGTATTTTTGAATCTAGGATCCAACAATTAACCAGTTTTACGATTAACTGCAATTAAAACTGTCACATTTATTTATTCGGAAAAGCCACACGACACAGTGTGTTTCAGCTCATGTTTCGTCACTGGCTACAAACAGAATTTATGTTGGTATGTTATTTTGAAGCAACATGCAAAAAACAAAAACAAAAGCTACACCAGTAGTGCACACGCCTATATGCACCTATCAAGAGACGCTAGATTGCTACAATAGCTTAAAATGTAAAAGAAAAAAGAAAAATCCCCCCCCAAAAAATGCTGTGATGTCGGAACATTACGGTTACTTATATAATAACCAGGTAAGTCATTGAAGATGATGGCTCACCATTTACAAAACCTGCCTGAAAAAAGATACGGCTGAATGGTCTAATACGTCCAATAGGGTGCAGCTTTACACACCAAAGCAAAGGTAAGACATAATAACTGAGTTGAATTAGGTTAGTGGCAAGTTACTTTATGAATAACTGACTTAAATATAAACGCATCACTTACACTCAGTAGCCTAGCGTCGAGTCAGTTCAGTGTAAACAAACAGCACCGATTACTCCTGCCAAAGGCTTCTTCATTCAGTGACCATTCAACGTTAGAAAATGCTTCTGCCTGTCAGTGTTGAATAACTATAGGCATTGTAATTTAATACAGCAAGTGTAAAACACTAACATAACAGCAGGAGCATGTAGAATACCATGGCTATGGAGGTTCTTTATCCAGGTCATTGTTTTTTCAGATAATTCCATCGATCACCACTAGAATGTTCAGTTTGTCTTAGAAGATGTTTACTTCACTGGACAGCATGCACCACATTGTTTTTGTCGGTGAGGGTCTCTGGTCTTTAGGGTGCACTAGTGACTATGCTCTCCAGTGTAGTGATGAATGCACTGATTTATATATTCAGAAAACCAAACAACTACTAAGATGATGTATGGCACAGGCAAGACAGACAAACTCTTCAAGTCAAGACTCAGCTCTCTACAAAGCCACAATGTTAACCAAGGGGATTTCCGTTTAACAACGACTTTTGCATCTCAACAGTTGTTTTTTTTCAACTACGATAGAGTGGAACCATCCACGCCCTCCTTGTGTTGGATGATAAATATTTGGGGGTTTTGGCACCAGCATCTAGCACCTGTGGCGGTGCTGGTTAGGGGTGTTGTCACCATGACGTCGATGCATAATTTGCTTAATCTGCTATTATGATATGATTTTCTCTGAAAAGGCTGAACTTTTTTTTTTACATACATTTAAATACAAATCTGTTGTTAATATTTAGTATTAACATATATGTTGATATCGTTTTGCCATGTTTTCAATTGTTGATGCTTATTGTACAATGTACTTTAAGCATTTTTCTATTGTCAGAAAACTTTTAATGATGTTTTTATTAAAAAAGACTAACAACAAAACGTGCATATTTTTCTGGTGTTGTTCTAAAACGTACTCGTGTTTAGAGACTCTCCTTCTGTCCCTCGCTGTCTCTGACGAAAGAGGCGAGCTGCAGCGAGCATGACGTCACACTTGCTTGGCGCTGCTGGTTTGGTCAGACTTTCTCTCCCTAAACCCACCACTGTACTCTTAATATTTTCACATTTTGTAGATCGCTGTCCGCGGGTATATCTGGGATATATTAAAGTTAAGTCCACATCACAGACATTCTGACAATGCTCCAGACAATGGTGTGTGTCTTGTTTGCATCTGGTTTTGGCAGTGTTGTTTTCGGTGATAAAAGTCTTCGGTGGCTGAGTTTTCGGTGCATCACTTGTCAATTACTTGTATTCCGTCATGTGACTTCCTTCCAAAAGTGAACAACAGTCAACCAAATCGAGATTGCTGTGGTGCAGCAAGCAGCGCGCAAACTCTCTGGGTGCGCAAGGGGTCTAGATCTTCCTGCAAAAAGCCGAAAGTATCTGATAAAAGTATCTGTTTGATTAAATTTAAAAGACAAACAATATTAAAACAAGACTTAAATGGGAAATACTAAACGAGTAAAGTATGTTAAAGATATATCAAACAAATCTTTTACAAAGTGATCACTGCAAACTTGTGCGTTCTTCAATTCTGTTTGCTCCCTCAGTCTGGAGTGCGTGCCACTTTTCTCGTCGTCTTTCATACAAGGTTGCACTTTTCTGCCCTTCTTGATTACCTCTCGAGGAACTCTGAAAAAACTTTTATCCTTTTCGCGATTTGAGCGGTTCGTACAACCGAAAACAACGCATTGGGCATTTTTCTAGCACCCATTGAGAACAGACACTAGCTTGACCACCACACATATTTAATGAGCCGGACGTGTCGTCATGTAAATCCATATTACTTTCATTTGTTTTTACTTAAAAAAAAAAAAACTTATTTTCAAGGTGTGGCGGCAATGAAAATGCTATGGCAGTACGCCATTTTTATTTACATTAAGGGGAAACCCTGCCTATATAAGTCTAAGTCTAGGTCTAACCAATCGAGTTCTATGAGCATAAAATAGATGAAGCCAACTTAGATGAAAGGTGAAATGTTTTCTAAGACAAAATGAACAGGCCAGTTGTGATCGATCGAATGCCTTGAGTATACCATGGGATCTAATTATGTGCATTCCAGTTATTAACAAAGCATACAATGAATGATTACAAATGAATGAGTAGGCATGGATGACCATTGAGGACAATAACACAAGTAACATTTTCCCTTGAGATCAATAACCATAGTTAACCATAGTCTTATATTGTTAATACTGTCATGAATAATTAATCATTAATACTACCTTTTGTTTATCCATCCATCCATCTTCTTCCGCTTATCCGAGGTCGGGTCACGGGGGCAGCAGCCTAAGCAGGGAAGCCCAGACTTTCCTCTCCCCAGTCACTTCGTCCAGCTCCTCCCGGGGGATCCCGAGGCGTTCGCAGGCCAGCCGGGAGACATAGTCTTCCCAACGTGTCCTGGGTCTTCCCCGTGGCCTCCTACCGGTTGGACGTGCCCTAAACACCTCCCGAGGGAGGCGTTCGGGTGGCATCCTGACCAGATGCCCGAACCACCTCATCTGGCTCCTCTCGATGTGGAGGAGCAGTGGCTTTACTTTGAGCTCCCCCCGGATAGCAGAGCTTCTCACCCTATCTCTAAGGGAGAGCCCCGCCACCCGGCGGAGGAAACTAATTTCGGCCGCCTGTACCCGTGATCTTGTCCTTTCGGTCATGACCCAAAGCTCATGACCATAGGTGAGGATGGGAATGTAGATCAACCGGTAAATTGAGAGCTTTGCCTTCCGGCTCAGCTCCTTCTTCACCACAACGGACTGATAGAGTGTCCGCATTAATGAAGACGCCGCACCGATCCGCCTGTCGATCTCACGATCCACTTTTCCCTTACTCGTGAATAAGACTCCTAGGTACTTGAACTCCTCAACTTGGGGCAGGGTCTCCTCCCCAACCCGGAGATGGCACTCCACCCTTTTCCGGGCAAGAACCATGGACTCGGACTTGGAGGTGCAAATTCTCATCCCAGTCAATTCACACTCGGCTGCGAACCGATCCAGTGAGAGCTGAAGATCCTGGCCAGATGAAGCCATCAGGACCACATCATCTGCAAAAAGCAGAGACCTAATCCTGCAGCCACCAAACCAGATCCCCTCAACGCCTTGACTGCGCCTAGAAATTCTGTCCATAAAAGTTATGAACAGAATCTGTGACAAAGGGCAGCCTTGGCGGAGTCCAACCCTCACTGGAAACGTGTCCGACTTACTGCTGGCAATGCGGACCAAGCTCTGACACTGATCGTACAGGAAGCGGACAGCCACAATCAGACAGTCCGATACCCCATACTCTCTGAGCACTCCCCACAGGACCTCCCGAGGGACACGGTCAAATGCCTTCTCCAAGTCCACAAAGCACATGTAGACTGGTTGGGCAAACTCCCATGCACCCTCAAGGACCCTGCCGAGAGTATAGAGCTGGTCCACAGTTCCACGACCAGGACGAAAACCACACTGTTCCTCCTGAATCCGAGGTTCGACTATCCGGCGTAGCCTCCTCTCCAGTACACCCGAATAGACCTTACCGGGAAGGCTGAGGAGTGTGATCCCACGATAGTTGGAACACACCCTCCGGTTCCCCTTCTTAAAGAGAGGAACCACCACCCCGGTCTGCCAATCCAGAGGTACCGCCCCCGATGTCCACGCGATGCTGCAGAGTCTTGTCAACCAAGACAGCCCCACAGCATCCAGAGCCTTAAGGAACTCCGGGCGGATCTCATCCACCCCCGGGGCCTTGCCACAGAGGAGCTTTTTAACTACCTCAGCAACCTCAGCCCCAGAAATAGGAGAGCCCACCACAGATTCCCCAGGCACTGCTTCCTCATAGGAAGACGTGTCGGTGGGATGGAGGAGGTCTTCGAAGTATTCCCTCCACCGATCCACAACATCCGCAGTCGAGGTCAGCAGAACACCATCCGCACCATACACGGTGTTGACAGTGCACTGCTTCCCCTTCCTGAGGCGGCGGATGGTGGTCCAGAATCGCTTCGAAGCCGTCCGGAAGTCGTTTTCCATGGCCTCGCCGAACTCCTCCCATGTCCGAGTTTTTGCCTCCGCGACCGCTGAAGCCGCACACCGCTTGGCCTGTCGGTGCCTGTCTGCTGCCTCCGGAGTCCCATGAGCCAAAAGAACCCGATAGGACTCATTCTTCAGCTTGACGGCATCCCTTACCGCCGGTGTCCACCAACGGGTTCTAGAGTTACCGCCACGACAGGCACCAACTACCTTGCGGCCACAGCTCCAATCAGCCGCCTCGACAATAGAGGTGCGGAACATGGTCCACTCGGACTCAATGTCCAGCACCTCCCCCTTGACCTGTTCAAAGTTCTTCCGGAGTTGGGAATTGAAACTCTCTCTGACAGGAGACTCTGCCAGACGTTCCCAGCAGACCCTCACAATGCGTTTGGGCCTGCCAGGTCTGTCCGGCATCCTCCCCCACCATCGCAGCCAACTCACCACCACGTGGTGATCGGTAGAAAGCTCCGCCCCTCTCTTCACCCGAGTGTCCAAATCATGAGGCCGCAAATCCGATGACACAACTACAAAGTCGATCATGGAACTGCGGCCTAGGGTGTCCTGGTGCCATGTGCACTTATGGACACCCTTATGCTTGAACATGGTGTTCGTTATGGACAATCTGTGACGAGCACAAAAGTCCAATAACAAAACACCACTCGGGTTCAGATCCGGGCGGCCATTCTTCCCAATCACACCTCTCCAGGTTTCACTGTCGTTGCCAACATGAGCATTGAAGTCACCCAGTAGGACAAGGGAATCACCCGGGGGAGCACTTTCCAGTACTCCCTCGAGTGTATCCAAAAAGGGTGGGTACTCTGAACTGCTGTTTGGTGCGTCAGCACAAACAACAGTCAGGACCCGTCCCCCCACCCGAAGGCGGAGGGAGGCTACCCTCTCGTCCACCGGGTTGAACTCCAACGTGCAGGCTTTGAGCCGGGGGGCAACAAGAATTGCTACCCCAGCTTGTCGCCTCTCACTGCGTGCAACGCCAGAGTGGAAGAGAGTCCAGCCCCTCTCGAGAGAACTGGTTCCAGAGCCCTTGCTGTGCGTCGAGGTGAGTCCGACTATATCCAGCCGGAACTTCTCTACCTCGCGCACAAGCTCAGGCTCCTTCTCCCCCAGCGAGGTGACGTTCCACGTCCCAAGAGCTAGCTTATGTAGCCGAGGATCGGACCGCCAAGTGCCCTGCCTTCGGCTGCTGCCCAGCTCACAATGCACCCGACCTCTATGGCCCCTCCCATGAGTGGTGAGCCCATTGGAGGGGGGACCCACGTTGCCTCTTCGGGCTGTGCCCGGCCGGGCCCCATGGGGACAGGCCCGGCCACCAGGCGCTCGCCATCGTGCCCCAACTCCGGGCCTGGCTCCGGAGGGGGGCCCCGGTGACCCGCGTCCGGGCGAGGGAAATCTGAATCCTTGTTGTTTCCTTTCCATAGAAGTCTTTGAGCTGCTCTTTGTCTGATCCCTCACCTAGGACCTGTTTGTCTTGGGAGACCCTACCAGGGGGCATGAAAGCCCCCGGACAACATAGCTCCTAGGATCATTGGGACACGCAAACTCCTCTACCCCGGTAAGGTGGCAGCTCGGAGAGGAGACCTTTTGTTTATATTTATTATTTTAAATTGCAATCATAATATCTGATTACTGTTACTTCTGACAGTAATAAATAATAAAACAAAATCCATAAGGAATGTTTATGTGATTTTATATTTTTTCTGTTGTGAATTGTGAATCAATGCATAGTAATTGTGATAATTGTGTAACCGTTGTTTTTACTCAGACTATAATCATTCAGTCAAAATCTATAGTCATTGCCTCCCTAAATGTAAGTACTCAAAATGTACTTATTGCTTTAAACGTACGGCCCGCGGCTCGCAAAATGAGTTTGATAAGTATAAAAATTAGCTGCAATTTTTTAATGAGATAAACTGCTGTTGTAAATGTGTCCACTGGATGTGGCAATAGCAATTCCAGTGTAATGTACATCACACATCACACTGTTTAAGATGACCTGTCAGCTGACTTTAAGCGCCCTCTGGATTGGCTGCCGCTACTTCAAACAATGCAGGTGCAGCAATCAGCTGCTCCT
The DNA here is from genome assembly GCF_033978785.1 of Entelurus aequoreus. Lineage (NCBI taxonomy): Eukaryota > Metazoa > Chordata > Actinopteri > Syngnathiformes > Syngnathidae > Entelurus > Entelurus aequoreus. The sequence goes on from NC_084732.1 coordinate 86,452,482, forward strand.
GTTGTGGCTGGTGGCAGACTAATGCTGTGGGGACGCACAATACCTTTTTTTTTTATTGTAAATTATCCACTCAACATGTAAAATAACGAAACTAAGATTTAAGTCAACATGACCATCATCTTGGTACTTAAAATTCCATGCAGCACTCGCAATTTGTTGATGGCACGATGTGCACTCTGAACTCCATTGTAAAAATGTGTGTTTCTACATTTGTTGTTTGTTATATTTTATTTTATGCTTAAATATACCATGTTCTCATTGGTTAAAGGCCTACTGAAACCCACTACTACCGACGACGCAGTCTGATAGTTTATATATCAATGATGAAATCTTAACATTGGAACACATGCCAATACGGCCGGGTTAGATTAGTAAAGTGCAATTTTAAATTTCCCGCAAAATATTCTGCTGAAAACGTCTCGGTATGATGACGTTTACGCGTGACGTCACAGATTGTGCGGACATATTGGGACACCATTGTGGCCAGCTATTAAGTCGTCTGTTTTCATCGCAAAATTCCACAATATTCTGGACATCTGTGTTGGTGAATCTTTTGCAATTTGTTTAATGAACAATGAAGACAGCAAAGAAGAAAGCTGTAGGTGGGATCGGCGTATTAGCGGCTGGCTACAGCAACACAACCAGGAGGACTTTGAGTTGGATAGCAGACGCGCTACCGTGAGTACAGCTTTAGCTTCCAAACATTTGATCGCTTGCCTGTACGTGCGGGCCGCTATGTGTATGTCACGTACGTAACTTTGGGGAAATATATGTGCTGTATGAACTTTACGGAGGTGAACGGTACTTTGGGCTGTGGGATTGAGTGTGTTGTGCGGGTGTTTGATTTGTATTGGTGGGTAATATGGACGGGAGGGGGGAGGTGTTTGTTATGCGGATTAATTTGTGGCATATTAAATATAAGCCTGGTTGTGTTGTGGCTAATAGAGTATATATATGTCTTGTGTTTATTTACTGTTTTAGTCATTCCCAGCTGAATATCAGGTCCCACCCGCCACTCACAGCATCTTCCCTATCTGAATCGCTTCCACTGCCCTCTAATCCTTCACTCTCACTTTCCTCATCCACAAATCTTTCATCCTCGCTCAAATTAATGGGGTAATCGTCGCTTTCTCGGTCCGAATAGCTCTCGCTGCTGCTGGTCATGATTGTAAATAATGTGCAGATGTGAGGCGCTCCACAACCTGTGACGTCACGCTACTTCCGGTACAGGCAAGGCTTTTTTATCAGCGACCAAAAGTTGCGAACTTTATCGTCGATGTGCTCTACTAAATCCTTTCAGCAAAAATATGGCAATATCGCGAAATATTCAAGTATGACACATAGAATGGACCTGTTATCCCCGTTTAAATAAGAACATTTCATTTCAGTAGGCCTTTAAGTTTGTAGCTACAGTCGAGGTCAAAAGTTTACGTACACTTGTGAAGGACATAATGTTTCCAATAATTTCTACAACTCTTATTTTTTTGTGAAAGAGTGATTGGAGCACATACTGTACTTGTTTGTCACAAAAAACATTCATGAAGTTTGGTTCTTTTATGAAGTTATTATGGGTCTCCTGAAAATGTGACCAAATCTGCTGGATCAAAAGTATACATACAGCAACATACATTAACAATATTGGTGATATAGAAATGTTACAATCAAATCAAATTAGTTTCATGGCATGGCCTCTTAACTTCATGTGAGTGATTAAGATTGACGACACCTGTTGACTTCTCTGAGTCCATTTAAATAGGGCTCATGTGATGCAGTCATTAGACTCGGTTACAAACACGACAATGGGAAAGTCAAAGGAATGTGACAAAACTAATCATTGACTTGATCAAGTCAGGAAAGTCACTTGGAGCCATTTCAAAGCAGCTTAAGGTGCCAAGAGCAACTGTGCAGACAATTGTTCGTAAATATAAAGTGCATGGCACAGTTTTGTCACTGCCAAGATCAGGAAGAAAACGCAAGCTATCACCTGCTGTTGAGAGAAAATTGGTCAGGATGATCAAGAGTCAAACGAGAACCACCAAAACGCAGGTCTGCAATGAATTGGAAGCTGCTGGAACACAGGTGTCAAACGTGTTTTGCATCGCAATAGACTGAGAGGCTACCTTGCAAGAAGGAAGCCCTTGCTCCAGAAGCGACACCTTAAGGCTCGTCTAAAGTTTGTTGCTGATCACATGAACAAAGATAAGGAAAGTTCTGCGGTCAGATGAAACAACAATTGAGCTGTTTGGCCACAATACACAGCAATATGTTTGGAGGAGAAGCCTTTAATCCCAGAAACACCATGGTGGTGGTAGTATTATGCTTTGGGCCTGTTTTGCTGCCAATGGAACTAGTGCTTTACAGAGAGTAAATGGGACAATGAAAAAAGAGGATTACCTCCAAATTCTTCAGGACAACCTAAAATCATCAGCCCGGAGGTTGGGTCTTGGGCATAGTTGGTTGTTCCAACAGAACAATGACCCCAAACACACATCAAAAGTGATAAAGGAATGGCTAAATCAGGCTACAATTAAGGTTTTAAAATTACCTTCCCAAAGTCCTGACTTAAACCCCAATTAGAACATATGGACAATGCTGAAGAACAAGTCCATGTTAGAAAACCAACAAATTTAACTGAACTGCACCAATTTTGTCAAGAGGAGTGGTCAAAAATTCAACCAGATGCTTTCCAGAAGCTTGTGGATGGCTACCAAAAGCGCCTTATTCCAGTGAAACTTGCCAAGGCACACGTAACCAATTATTAACATTGCTGTATGTATACTTTTGACCCAGCAGATTTGGTCACATTTTCAGTAGACCCATAATAAATTCATAAAATAACCAAACTTCATGAATGTTTTTTGTGACAAACAAGTATGTGCTCCAATCACTCTATCACTAAAAAATAAGACTTGGAGAAATTATTGGAAATTCAAGACAGCCATGACATTATGTTCTTTACAAGTGTACTTTTGACCACGACTGTATGTTACCTTTAATTTGGCTGTATGTTACTTTTAATTTGGCTATCGTGTTGCCATTTTGAGAATTGTTTTTTTTGTATTACTTTTGTATAATTGTACTATTTGAATGACAATAAATGACTGTTTTGTGGCAGTTATGGATGTCATCCATACGGCGGTTTGAGGAAACACTCGGTTGCTTTTCCAAACACGCCTTTAATGGTGAACTGCCAACATGACAATGCTAAAAAAGAAATGCTTAAAGTTTAATGGATTTGTGAATACACTGAGACAAAGTCTAAGTTCATTGTGTTGTTCATGGTGTTTAGAATGTTTTCCTTAGAATTTTCAACTAACTTAAAGTGGCCAAGAGGATTATTTGTAATGTGTACATTTTCAGAATGTGCTTGTTCTATTTTTGGCCAAAGTAAGACAAAGAAAACAATTCTAAAGTTGTCTTTATTTTTAAATTATTATGCCATGATTTTACAAGTCCGGCTCGGGTTCGAATAGATTTCCCCCCATGAGCTAAAATGAGTTTGACACCCCTGATTTTGTTAGGAACTTGCATGGCTGCAGTTTTTGAGACCCCAAGATGCAGTAACCAGGAGAGCGACAAGGAGGTATGATTTTATTATCATCAACAGAAAAGGAAGCAGTCTTGCACGTAAACGTTCCACAACATAAAGTGATATTCGAGCACTGAGGAGTGGAGCCCTGCGCGACACCATTGATAGTGTAGTACCGCTAAAGCTAAAAAGGGCCCCTAAAAGGCGTACCCCATGGTTTACAGAAGAAACTAAAGCCCAGAAAATATCATGTAGAAAGCTGGAACGCAAATGGCGTGCGACTAAACTTGAGGTTTTCCATCAAGCATGGAGTGATAGTTTAATAACTTATAAACGCATGCTTACCTCAGCTAAAGCTAAATATTACTCAAATCTCATCCACCTCAACAAAAATGATCCTAAATTTTTGTTTAGTACAGTAGCATCGCTAACCCAACAAGGGACTCCTCCCAGTAGCTCCACCCACTCAGCAGATGACTTTATGAATTTATTTAATAAGAAAATTGAAGTCATTAGAAAATAGATTAAAGACAATGCATCTCAGCTACAACTGGGTTCTATTAACACAGACACGACTGTATATACGACGGACACTGCCCTCCAAAATAGTTTCTCTCTCTTTGATGAAATAACATTGGAGGAAATGTTAAAATGTGTAAATGGGACAAAACAAACAACATGTTTACTTGACCCAATTCCTGGGAAACTTATCAAGGAACTTTTTGTATTAGTAGGTCCATCAGTGTTAAATATTATAAACTTATCACTTTCCTCTGGCACTGTTCCCCTAGCATTCAAAAAAGCGGTTATTCATCCTCTACTCAAAAGACCTAACCTCGATCCTGACATGGTAAACTACCGGCCGGTGTCCCACCTTCCGTTTATCTCGAAAATCCTCGAAAAAATTGTCGCACAGCAGCTAAATGAACACTTAGCGTCTAACAATCTCTGTGAACCTTTTAAATCCGGTTTCAGGGCAAATCACTCTACGGAGACAGCCCTCGCAAAAATGACTAATGATCTATTGCTAATGATGGGTTCTGATGCGTCATCTATGTTGCTGCTTCTTGATCTTAGCGCCGCTTTCGATACTGTTGATCATAATATTTTATTAGAGCGTATCAAAACGCGTATTGGGATGTCAGACTTAGCCTTGTCTTGGTTTAACTCTTATCTTACTGACAGGATGCAGTGTGTCTCCCATAACAATGTGACCTCGGACTATGTTAAGGTAACGTGCGGAGTTCCCCAGGGTTCGGTTCATGGCCCTGCACTCTTTAGTATCTACATGCTGCCGCTAGGTGACAACATACGCAAATACGGTGTTAGCTTTCACTGTTATGCTGATGACACTCAACTCTACATGCCCCTACAGCTGACCAACACGCCGGATTGTAGTCAGCTGGAGGCGTGTCTTAATGAAATTAAACAATGTATGTCCGCTAAATTTTTGCAACTCAACACTAAGAAAACGGAAATGCTGATTATCGGTCCTGCTCAACACCGACATCTATTTAATAATACCACCTTAACATTTGACAACCAAACAATTAAACAAGGCGACTCGGTAAAGAATCTGGGTATTATCTTCGACCCAACTCTCTCGTTTGAGTCACACATTAAGAGTGTTACTAAAACGGCCTTCTTTCATCTCCGTAATATCGCTAAAATTCGTTCCATTTTGTCCACAAGCGATGCTGAGATCATTATCCATGCGTTCGTTACATCTCGTCTCGATTACTGTAACGTTTTATTTTCGGGCCTCCCTATGTCTAGCATTAAAAGATTACAGATGGTACAGAATGCGGCTGCTAGACTTTTGACAAAAACAAGAAAGTTTGATCATATTACGCCTATACTGGCTCACTTGCACTGGCTTCCTGTGCACCTAAGATGTGACTTTAAGGTTTTACTACTTACGTATAAAATACTACACGGTCAAGCTCCTGCCTATCTTGCCGATTGTATTGTACCATATGTCCCGGCAAGAAATCTGCGTTCAAAGAACTCCGGCTTATTAGTGATTCCCAGAGCCCAAAAAAAGTCTGCGGGCTATAGAGCGTTTTCTATTCGGGCTCCAATACTATGGAATGCCCTCCCGGTAAAAGTTAGAGATGCTACCTCAGTAGAAGCATTTAAGTCTCATCTTAAAACTCATTTGTATACTCTAGCCTTTAAATAGACTCCCTTTTTAGACCAGTTGATCTGCCGTTTCTTTTCTTTTCTTTTCTACTCTGCTCCCAACCCGGGGTGGACCGCTAGCCTGTCCATCGGATGGGGACATCTCTACGCTGCTGACCCGTCTCTGCTCGGGATGGTTCCTGCTGGCCCCACTATGGACTGGACTTTCGCTGATGTGTTGGACTTTCACAATATTATGTCAGACCCACTCGACATCCATTGCTTTCGGTCTCCCCTAGAGGGGGGGGGGGGGTTACCCACATATGCGGTCCTCTCCAAGGTTTCTCATAGTCATTCGCATTGACGTCCCACTGGGGTGAGTTTTCCTTGCCCGTATGTGGGCTCTGTACCGAGGATGTCGTTGTGGCTTGTACAGCCCTTTGAGACACTTGTGATTTAGGGCTATATAAATAAACATTGATTGATTGATTGATTGATTGAGTGCTCGAGACAAGGCATAAATAGAACATATGCTGATTGGCAGCAGGTGTGGACTGGCTGCCAATCAACGGCAGATGAGGAAAAAACAGTGCTCCGCGGAACAAACAGGAAATGGAACAAAATAAGAGCACTGAAGGGAAGTAAATACAAAAACAAGGAAACAAACAGAAATGAAGTGACAGTTCTTCACAGATTTAGACTATTCCTGGGACTGCCTATTTCCATCTCATGCTGTTACAATTTACTTTACTTTATTTACTGCCTTTTAAACTGATTATCAATTGGTCAAACTCAATTAAGAGTAGCTTACAATGTACTTTAAATATTGACTGCTTATAATGATGCTTATTAAATATTCATACATAACAGAGATTAGTGTGGAAAGTATAATGCATGTAATGAACTCCATGACCTGTTTCTCTGCTGCCACAATTTTCCAAAAAATTATAAAAAACTGTTTAACAACAGATTAGACAAATTCATAAATAAAACGAAACACTCACAGACATCCAATACGGATACAGAGCCAACATCTCAACATGTGCTGCTGCAGTGTTTATGGATTTAACAAAAGAATTTGACACAATTAATCATAGCATCTTAATAAACAAATCACAACAGTATGGAATAAGAGGGTTGGCATTGAACTGGATTAGAAGCTACTTAACCAACAGGAAGCAATACGTGAAGATAAGCGAACACACTTCTACAGAGCTGAACATATTTTGTGGGGTACCTCTGGGATCAATACTTGGACCAAAATTGTAAAGTTACAAAGAACTTACAGTTAGTATTATTTGCAAATGACACAACTGTGTTTTGTTCAGGAGAGAACACAAAGAAGCTAATACAAATAATAACAGAAGAAATTAACAAATTAAAACGATGGTTTGACAAAAATAGACTATCTTTGAATCTCAGTAATACTAAAATATTGCTATTTGGTAACAGTAGAAGAGAAAGTCAAACACAAATACAGATAGACGGAGTAGACATTGAAAGGGTAAAAGAAAACACATTTTTGGGTGTAACAGATGATAAAAAGAACTGGAAATCTCATGTAAAAAATATACAACATCAAGTAGCAAGAAACACATCAATAATGAACAAAGCAAAACATGTTCTTGACCAAAAATCACTTCATATTATTTACTGCTCACTAGTGTTACCATATCTGAGTTGTTGTGCAGATATATGGGGAAACTACAAATGTGCGCTTAATTCACTAATAATACATAATGTTGGATATAGAGAACATACAGACCCTTTATTTATTGAATCACAAATATTGAAATTCAATGATTTGGTGCATTTGCAAACAGCTAAAATGATGTACAAAGCAAACTATAACCTGCTACCCAAGAATGTACAACAATTATTCTCAACAAAAGAGGATAAATATAACCTTAGAGGAAAATCTAATTTAAAACATTTGTATGCTCGTACAACAATCAAAACGTTTAGCTTATTAGTGTGTGGAATTACATTATGGAATGTATTAACCAAAGAAATCAAACAAAGCACCAATATGATTGAGTTTAAGAGACTGTTCAAACTACAGGTGTTCACAAAGTACAAAGAACAAGAATTATGATGAATATCTTGAACCCCTTTTTTTCTTTTCTTGATTGAGACAAAGATTATTATTATGTATTTAATATTTGTTTACTTACTATGGTATATTATTTGTTTATTATTTATTTGTTCACTGTTATGTTACAGAAAACAAGGAAATAAGAAAAAAAATGCTATGGTATGAAAAGGGGTAGGATTAAATAAGCTCAGCTTCTTTCTACTCCTTTTCGGACGTGCGGTAAGAAGACAACTGGAAATATGTGATGAATCACATTGTATTGTATACTGAAGGACATCACGTCTGACACTGTGATCAGCAGCACTGGGGAACCGCAGGGAACGGTGCTG